>NC_057741.1:23097194-23121622 GCF_004010195.1 Chiloscyllium plagiosum | reverse complement strand
CTGATAGGGGAGGGGAGGGAAATATATCCCTGGTGGTGGGGTCCGTTTGGAGGTGGCGGAAATGACGACGGATGATACGATGTATATGGAGGTTAGTGGGGTGGTAGGTGAGAACCAGTGGGGTTCTGTCCTGGTGGCGATTGGAGGGGCGGGGCTCAAGGGCGGAGGAGCGGGAAGTGGAGGAGATGCAGTGGAGATGCGGTGGGGAGAAGGGCAGGTGACAGACTGAACCTTTCAATCACATACCCATAACAAACAGGACTTCTCCAGAAACCTGACCCAGTAGATCTCCATATCCATGAATCTCTGTTGAGCAGAACAAAAGGTTCAATTTTCCCACTGAACAGGAGTTTCAGATTGAAATCTGCTTGCTTTCCACTCAGCTGTCTAACCCTCAGCTCTCAGTTTCCTGCCTTAAACCTCTGTTAATCTATCTTTCTTTCCTCCTTTGAGATGCTCCTTAAGACTTCCCTCTTTGACCCTGTGGCTTCAATGTGAATTTTTCCTTCACACTCCTGTAAAGTTCTTGGAATCATTTATGGCATTAAAAGTTCTGTATAAATGCAAATTGATGTTACCGTAACCTATTAGAACTCCCTCTGTTTATAGAGCCGAGGAAACTCTTACCTTTCTTTTTTACCAGAACTAACTTATTCTGTAACCCTCTATGGGAAGACTTTGAGTAATGTTTCAAATGTGCTAAAGGAACAGTTGATACTGTGGTCAGGAATTTATGAACAGAGCACAAGCATCAAATAAGGTTTGCAGGACCTTTGGAAATGGGAAACTTTCAAACAGCAAAAGGCTATGCATGACAAGTGGATAGGGAGTTATAACCTGCACCATTGGGTAGGGTCAAGATTAGAGTGGTGCTAGAAAAGCCCAGCAAGTCAGGCAGCATCCAAGGAGCAGGAAGATCGACATTTCTGGCAAAAGCCTTGAGGGGCTTTTTCCCAAAATGTCAATTTTCCTGCTCCTCGGATGCTGCCTGACTTGCTGTGCCGTTCCAGCACCACTTTAATGTAAACTTTGCTCTCCAGCATTTGAAGTCCTCACTTTTGCCATTGGGTAGGGTACACAGTGTAAGTAAGTTAAATAGAATAACCCGTCTACATGGAGCTTATTATTGTTTGTTCTATGTTATCAGTAGGTGAACATAAATTGTATTAATTGAGCAAAGTGATTTTGATCACATCTGTTGCTACGTGCATTGTTCTTTATGTTGAAAGAAAGTCGCTTTCTCTTTAAACCGAATTTCACCTCACCTAATAACTTATTTCAAGGTTGGAGAAATTGTAGCACAAGCGACGGAGACGAGTATCTGTTTAGTTGTACAGAATGTACAATCACACATTGTTCTATGTTAAAAGTCAACTGAGTGTACTGAGAGTCAACTTAAAAGCTAAAACATTCTGATCGGTTTCAGGAGTGGCTAATCCAACTGAACCCTGGACAGGTATCCACAACAGACTGGAATCTGTTACTATCCCTGCGCTAATCAGGGTGGAGTTTGATTCATAAAAAGTTGAGAAACTGGGGGGTTAATCCTTTTTCATTGTCGATTAAACCTCTAGCATTGTTCATGTATTGATGAGAATGATTTAGTGTATTCTACAAGGTTTTATGAAGTATCCAGGCTACTAATACTGTTTGATAAGTCAGCATGCTTGTGATGGCCAGAGGCTGACTGGTTGGGCATGTTTGTCAGAGATAATGGCCAAGCAATTAGATAGGACCTAAACATAGCCAGAGGGACCCCAGTGTGGTTTAACCCAGACCCGTGGAGCTGAGAAGACCTCAGGTCTTCATGGATAACCACCTGCAGTTGAAAAAGAAGTGGCTGCTGAGGTGCAAGGTGCAATGGTTTGAATTTTCCAACATTCTCCAAATTCTGGACAAGTCCATTCAGACTGGAAAATTGTAAATGTGACTCCTCTATTCAAGAAATGAAAGAGACAGAAAGCAGAAAATTACCGAGCAGGTAGTTTAACAACTGCCACGACAAAATGCTGGAAGCTGTTATAGAAGAGGTTAAAGATTCAATCACATAGAAAATCTCAAATAATCAGGCAGTGCCAACATGGTTTTATAAAGGAGAAATCATGTTTGAAATGGTGCTCTGTTCTCTGCTTCTGCTTAGGGCGGTATGGTGGCTCAGTAGTTAGCACTGCTGCCTCACACTGCCAGGGATCTGGGTTCAATTCCAGCTTTGGGTGACTGTCTTTGTGGAGTTTGCACATTCTCCCCGTATCTGTGTGGGTTTCCTCTGGGAGCTCCAGTTTCCTCCCACAATCTAAAGATGTGCAGGTTAAGTGAGTTGGCCATGCTAAATTGCCTGTAGTGTTCAGGGATATGTAGGTTAAGTGCATTAGTCAGGGGTAAACATAAGGTAGGGGAATAGGTCTGGGTGGATTACTCTTTGGAGGGTTTGTATGGACTTTTTGGGCTAAAGGACCTGTTTCCACTTTGTAGTGATTCTATTTTATTAAGTAATGAACAGCATGAACAAAGGGACATTTGTGAATGTAATATAATTAGATTTCCAGAAAGCAGAAAATGCCACAGGGGCTACTAACTCATGGTAGAAGTGGCACTGTAGTGATTGGAACCATGAGGAGAAAGTGAGGTCTGCAGATGCTGGAGATCAGAGCTGGAAATGTGTTGCTGGAAAAGCGCAGCAGGTCAGGCAGCATCCAGGGAACAGGAGACATCCTGTTCCCTGGATACTGCCTGACCTGATTGGAACCATGGCCAGGTCAATCTCATTGATGGTGAGATCCTTGATTGTGTTGTTAACCTGGGCCAAACAGGGAGCCCTCGCTGACAGATACAAACAGGAGATTCAGAAGGTCTCCTCAGTATAGGGACTGGCTCTGAACTGGCTGGTCAGAGTCCATGAACTGTGCACATGTAAATAAAGGGTGACTTGGTGACGAGATGTGCAGTTATTTTAGGCACATAAATATTCCTGAAGAAGGGCTTATGCCCGAAACGTCGATTCTCCTGTTCCCTGGATGCTGCCTGACCTGCTGCGCTTTTCCAGCAACACATTTCCAGCTAGGCACATAAATAGTTTAGCAAGATATGACGAGAGGAGTGCCACAGGAATTGGTTGTTGGGACCTCAACTATTTTGAATTGAATCAATTACTTGGATGATGGGATCGAATGTACAATTGGTAAATTTGATGAGTAAACAAGGATAGGTAGGAAAGATAAGAATTCTGAAAAGAAATATAGTGCGGTTAGGTGAATGGGTAAAATAATTTGAGTATAATGGAGGAAAACACGTACTTATCCATTTTGGCAGGTAAAATAGAAAAGCAACATATTGTTTACATGGAGAGAGATTGCAAGGACTCTGAGCTACAGAGGGATCTGGGTAGTTTGGTACATGGAACTTAAAAGGTACAACAAGTGAACAGTAATATAAACATAATGTGGTCATTTATTGAAGGTGGATAAGATATAAAAGTAGGACTGTTTTGCTACAGTTGTATAGAGAGTTGGTGAGACCCATCTAGAGTATGGTTGGGCACGTGTGTCAGAGACAATGGCCATGAAACTGGACAAGGCCCAAACATAGGCAGAGGGGCTGCAATGCGGTTTAATCCAGACTTGCATTGGTCTCCTTACTTCTGAAAATACATTAGAAGAAGTTCAAAGAAGGTTCAATCAACTGACACCTGGGATGAGGAGTATTATCTTATGAGGAAATGTTGGACAATTTGGGCCTGTATCCATTAAATTTAGAAGAATAAGAGGTGATCTAATTGAAACATGTAAGATCCACAGGGAACTTGATCGGTTCGATACTATGTTTCGCCTTATGGGAGAGACAAAAACAATTCAGAATTCACATTGAGTGGCTACATGGCTGAGCAGAGAAAGACTCAAATGAATTGTAGCAAACCCACACTTAGTAAAGCCACACTCCAACTTTTACAGGGGAGTTACATTAATTTACAATAATGTGAAAGTCTTCTGCAAGTGATTTTGATATGGAGCTACTGGACAAATAGCATAGCATGGGAGGCAGTGGGCCCAAAGGTGTTCTGACTGTGCATTGCATGGAGGCATTCGTGAAACAAGGGAACTCAATTCATGCTGAGCTGTTAAACACCTACCCTCCTCAGCCCCACCCCAGACAAACTTTATACAGGTTGTGGAAGCTGATTGTTGTGATCAATATCTAAAATCATGCCAAAATGACAGGAATGCAGTGTCACAAATCATTTCCATGTCCTCATATAAATGGTCAAATGTATGGATCTTCACTGCCCAAGGTCAAAATATATCTTTATTTCCAAATCACGCCTCTTGAAATTTCTCAAGGGCTACTTTTTGACTCTTGCAGGGTCATGAGCACAGGTCATAGCCTCAGATGAAATACATTTCATTGCAATGTATTTTGTTTTAGAAAAGCACAGACATACAGCCAAAAGATCCCCGTGGATGTGAATTCTATGGCTGTCAGCAGAGAAATTCTAGCATCTCATACCTGTATAGAGTTCAACTGTATAGAAACTTCAAGTGGAAAGACTAAGGTGGGAGAGATAATGAGAAGCTGACAATCCAACACGCTGTCAAGCAGAGAGCCATCTGTTGTATATAAGCTTGTGTTTTACACTTCCAGGATGTACAGAGAAACTTCGATTATCCGAACGAGATGGGCAGGCACTATTTCGTTCGATAATTATTATTCAGTTAATTGATTCAATACCTCGCCTCTGGGGCTCAGAGTTTTGTGAAGTTTTTGTTTTTCCTTGCTCTGCCTGCCATTCTCCCTCTCTGTCTCAGGCTTTGTTTCTGAGCAGACACATGCTTGTGTGTAAGGGACCTGCAGCATTGCTGAAGTCTCTCACCCTCCCCCAACCCATCAGTTCAATGGAATTGACGCAGTGAGCACTTGCTAAGTCCGCTGCCCATTCAGGAGACTAGGCAGCAGCACACCGCGCGCGAACTCCCATCTGGATCCACCTCCCCCAACTCTGCCCAACATTTACCCCACTGTCTGCCTGGACACCAACAGCAAGACTGCTGCTGCCTTTGTGGGGTGAGTCTCAAAATAGCACGCACGCATGCAGCCACACACAAACTTTTAATGCAACTTTTTGACAGGTTCCACCTTTGCCCTGTACAGGACAATTCTGGAGAGATTATCTGGGGAAGGGGGGTTTAGGATACTCCACTCTGTAGAACTCCAGGGAAAGTGTGGGGAGAGAGAGAGAGAGAGCGGGTGGTCACTCATTTGGAGTCGGTGCATGGGCTCCTATCGATGTTAACTCTTTTTTCGGCAGCATTTCAGTAAGCCGAGTTCATTCTTAATCATTGTAAACAAAAGTCGCGATCAGTGTTGAAAGACCTCTTTGATGTAATGTTTCTATCGGGACCTTGAGTTCTTCTTCAGATAATCCGAAATTCGGATAATTGATATTCGGACAATCGAGGCTCCTCTGTACAAAAGATGGGGGCTTCAACCCTACTCTGCATGTGTTAATGGCCTGATATCTGTGTATGGACTAGTATACTGTAAAGGTCATAGTTTTGAGAAAAGCCACTGAACACCTCTCCATTATAGGTAAATAAAGGGAGAAAAGACAATCTCTACATCTGTGTCAAAAGAACCCAGGACAACATTATTTTAATTAAATTACAAAGCCAAGAATCTTAAAATCAACTGTTCAACTACCAACAGCAACACTAATGTGGGCGGCATGGTGGCACAGTGGCTAGCACTGCTGCCTCACAGCGCCAGAGACCCGGGTTCAATTCCCGCCTCAGGCGACTGACTGGAGTTTGCACGTTCTCCCCGTGTCTGCGTGGGTTTCCTCCAGGTGCTCTGGTTTTCTCCCACAGTTCAAAGATGTGCAGGTTAATCTAATCTAATCTAATCTAATGGTCACATCTGTTGTAAAGACTACAACATTCTACCTCTATTCTTCATGAACAGCTTAGAAACTGAGTCATGGATCTTTTCTCTCACTTTTATTTTTTATTCTGCTCACATCATGTTCCTAATCTGCGTGTTATGTTGTTATTTCTTTTATCGATTAGTAACTAATAACTCACTCTTTTGTTATCTTGTGAAAGCATGCCTAAATTGACTCCATTTAAAGCATAATTTCATTTTGTCTGGGAGAAAGTGATCAACTAATTAACCCTGTTATTGCCATCCAAAGTGGCAGGTGAATACACAGGGGAGCTGTTCATCCCTCCTCACCCTGAGCCGAACCATTTGGATATTGTATCTGGAAACATCGTAAATTTGGGGCATTTTCCTGGGGGCTAATTATAACAAGTTGATTTTAAGATTCTTAGCTATGCAATGTAATTGAAATAATGTTGTCCTGGATTTTTGACTTGATGGTTTTTTTGTGGGATACTTTTCATTCTCACTAACACTTTTATTAGATGATGCTGTAGTCACAAGACCTTCTGTATTTGTGGCGACGGATGGGTTATTTGGACTCTCACAGAAACAGAATAATTAATTTTCCATCAAAGCTAAAAACAAACACACACGATAATTTCCGAGATGAAATGAATTGGTACAAGGCAACAGGTATAAGTGATCAACAAAGGTTTATTGAAAACAACTGACACATAGTTCTACAAAAAGCAATCACACTAAACATACTTTCAGCAGACTGGTGAGATTATAGTTAATGTTTTTCAATCCTGTATGCACAAAGCTCAATTTTTCTTGATAATTACTACACTTTATTATGCCATCTCAGATCTCGATTTTACAATTAACATAATTTTCATTACAGTAGGATCCACCACTTGCCTTCCATGTTTAGTAACCTCTGAACTCATGCACCCTTAAACTAGGGATTCCACATTCGTTTGCAAGGAATTTATTACCTCCGTTATTTAAGGTTTTCTGGGATTCCACTTAGCTGAGTATACCTTTGCTAACAACTTTATCATTGTGTCGTAACTCCATTGCAGCTTCCTGCTTTTTTTCATTGCAATCTAATCTCCCTAACAACCCTCTTGCAGCCTCTTCCTCCATATGCAGTCATCTTGCACACTCCTCCTTCACCCTGCTTTTCAGCTAACTCCTTCCATTCTGCCACCACCGCTACACCCTTGGCAGTTGCCCACACCCTAGGCCTAGCCAATGGGGTCTCCCGGATCTACTAAAAGGCTCTAAACCTGTCCTTGGCCAAAGTTGGCCCCCAAATTGCACCTTCAGCTGACCGCCAATCCCAGTCTTGACTAAGGGCAGACAGCTTGCGACTCCCTCCCTGCTATTATTTACTTTCTGAACTGCCTGTTACTGCTTCACCCACAGATTTCCTGTCGTGCATGCTCAACCTGTCAGCAGCAAGCATGGGAAAGAACAGGCCCTAGGCTGGAACAGCAGGCCCTCACCATTTCCCCCCATTCTGTTCATTGAGATAACTTTCCTCTATTTGCCCCCATGGGTGGATGTAACTCCACAAAGGGGTGAATCTTTCTTTGCCAACCCCCTCCACAATTTATTTGAGCATTGGCTAATGCTCTTTCCCACCAGTTGCATCAATAGCAACATAACTCATCATAATTTTATATTGTATTGCTCAGCTTATCTTGTTTAAGAGTGCAGGCCATTTAAGCCTGAGCGCAGTGACTGAAAGGGAACAACATGTATACCGTTAATATGGAGATTTTTCATTCGTCGCAGAACTGTCCAACTTAGTGCGTGTATGTCAACTGTGGGTGAGTTGGTGGCAATCTCATCTCCTCAGTCAATAGATTCCAGATTCATGTCTTACAATTCAAGGCTGGCACTAGTGCAGTTCTAAAGGAGTGTCACCACTGATGGAGCTGACTTTTTTTCAGATGAGATATAAAACCGAGACCACGCCTGATTGTGTTGGAAACCCTCCACTCCGACCTATCACTATCACCTCCAGCGGTATCTATCGATTGCCTTCCCAGCTACCTTCCCCTCCAGCCCCGACCCACACCCTCCTATTTATCTGTCAGCCCCCTTTCCCCCCTACCCCATTCCTAATGAAGGACTTAGGCACAAAACGTAAATCCTCCTGCTGCCTGACCTGCTGTGCTTTTCCAGCACCACACCTTTCGAATGTGAGAGATTCTGTGATTTTACTTTCTGAGAGGAACAGCCTCCAAATTCTGCTCAGGGCTCACGTTGTGGGCTGTGGCCTTTAATTTGACCAGTACAGTGTTGGAAATGAACCTGATTTACAAGTACCAGGGGAAGGGGAGGGAATCAACACAACAGAAAAGGGAAAAGCCAATGATGAGCTGGAGACAGCGGGGATTGGCAGAGAAAATTGAAGATGCTGAAAAATCAAAAGCTTCTCCATTTTATTTTATTCTCTGGCTTTTATTGTCTTCAAAGCTGCTCATCATTAACATCTACCTGTCCTGGTAAAATGGTTCCAGCACTTAAGATTAACTACAGTGTGGAAACAGTCCCTTCGACCCAACAAGTGCACACCAACCCTCTGAAGAGCAACCCACCCAGACCCATTCCCCTAACACTACAGACAATTTAGCACGGCCTAACTTGCACATCTTTGGATTATGGGAGGAAACCGGAATAAACCCATGCAGACACGGGGAGAATGTGCAAACTCCACACAGACAGTTGCCTGAGGTGGTAATTGAACCCGGGTCTCTGGCACTGTGAGGCAGCAGTGCTAACCACCATGCCACCCACTGTTAACAGAACATGTCTAGCGACTGCCAGCTTTGAAAAAGTGCTGATATTGCCACTAGCTGGTGAGTCTTATTACATGCCTCATATTTAATACAATGAAACCTCCTGTTCCTACCTTTTTTTTAACAATGGTGATAACACAATCTGAAAGGGTTTATCAGGATTGAGCCTGTTAGGGCTTTCTCACTGCTTCGCTTTCATGTCTTTTTCTCTCCAAATGACAATTGATTTAAAAAAGAGTCATCCTGTTACTTAACCAATTTGTCTTTTGTCAGATTGGTGAAAGATTGCATTTTGCATGCAAACAGCTCAGGATTACCTGTTATTCCTCCTGTCAGTGACGGTCTCGTGCATTGGAGAGATTCAGACTTTTGACGATGGAAGTTAAATCTTTCCAAAACCCTGCTTAAGCGGTTTTATTTCATGCACAACTGAAAACAAGAAATCAATGCCCCTGGACATATTGCTCAGCTACTTATCTACTAATAACCTACCATAAGGTATAGGAACAGAATTAAGCCATTTGGTCGATTGTGTTTGCTTCACTATTCGATCATGGCTGATATGTTTCTGAACCCCATTCTCTTGGCCTCCTTCCCATAATCTTTGATCCGATTACTAATCAAGAACTTATCGATCTGTCTTAAAGACAATGATGTGGCCTCCCCAGCCTTCTGCGGCAATGAGTTGCATAGATTCACCACCCTCTGGCTGAAGAAATTCCTCCTTTTCTCAGTTGTAAAGGGTTGTCCGTTCTCTCTGAGGCTATGCCCTCAGGTCCTAGTTTCTCCTACTCATGGAAATGTTTTCTCCATTTCCACTCTATTCAGGCCTCTCAGTATTCTGTAAGTTTCAATGAGGTCCCATCTCATCCTTTCCAACTCGTACAGACCCAGAGTCCTCAACCATTCCTCATATGACAAGCCCTTTATCCTCAGGATCATTCTTGGAAACATCCTCTGGAGCCCTTTCAATGCCAGCACATCCTTTCTTAGATGTAGGGCCCAAAATCTGCTCACAATATTCCAAATGCTGTCTGACCATAGCCTTATACAGCGTCAGCAGGACACTTCTATTCTTTTATTCTAGCTCTCTTGAAATGAATACTTGACTTCCATTGCCAACTGAATCTGCATGTTAATCACAGGAGACTCTTGAACTAGTCCTTGTGTGCATCAGATTGTCAAAGCCTTTCCCCATTTAGAAAATAGTCTATGTCTCTATTTTTCCTACCAAAGTGCTTGATCTCACACTTTCCCACATTGTATTCCATCTGCCATTTCTTTCCCACTGCCCCAGCTTGACCAAGTCCTTTTGCAGCCTCCCCACTTCCTCAACATTGTCTGTCCCTGCACCCTATCACAGGTTTCACTTGCACCAGTAAGCGATATACTGTTTTGCACAGGGTCTTCGTTCGGATTTCTCTTAGTAGACACCAGACACAGTTTCCTGAGGTCAAGCTGACTTTGAATGTGAATTATGATTTGCAAACCAATGTAAATGGTTTAAAAACAGAAAATGTTTGGAATGCTCATTCTCTGGGAAATCTGTGAAAAAAGAAGCAAGAGATAACATCTCAGATCGTTCATGAAAACTGAGTTCCTTATAGGAATGTCACGAATGTTCCTTTTAGAAATATCAGGAAAGGGCACAGACCTGAACCACTGGCTGAATTTTACAGACCCTCAGATGGTGGGGTTGAAGGAGGGGTGGCTGGTAAAATAGCAGGAAGCTAGCCTCCTGTTGCTAACGTTTCCAGGTAGCAACCAGAACTGTTCGGTTCTGAAGAAGAGTCATTGGACCTGAAAAGTTATCGCTGCTTTGTCTCCACAGGTGCTGCCAGACCAGAGTTTTGCTGAGTTTTTCCAGCAATTTCTGTTTTTGTTTCAGTGACCTAATTTCCACAGCCATCTGTGATAGAAAATTCTATAGGTTCACTACCCTTTCAGGGAAGAAATATTTCCTATTCTCAGTCCGAAGTGGTTTGCACCATATGCTGAAAATGCAATCCCTTATTCTAGACTCCCCAACCAGGGAAAGCATCCTCTCTGCATCTGCCCTGTTAGATTTTAATCATTTTGGTTGGATCACTTCTCATCCATTAAAACTCGAGTATAGGTCCAGTCAAATCATTGTCTCCTCAAAGGACAGTCCTACCAGCGTTGTGAACATCAACTGCACTCCCTCTATGTATCCTTTCTTCAGTAGGATGATCATCACTGCACCCAGGTATGGTCTCATCAATCTCCTGTGTAGTTGTAGTAAGACATCCTCATGTTTGAACTCAAAATCTCTTGTAATGAAGGCCAGTATATCATTTGTCATATGCTGTTTTTGGTAGTGATTGGCTGGAAACATTCACAACGAGACAGTCATTATTGTTCTGATTCTTTTTAATTGGCTTGCTGGCTTGTTGACTCCTAGCATGCAGAGTGAGAGATTCCTTTTACTTACAATGCAGAGGTGACCAGTGGGTGATAAACTTCACAGCAGACCTAGGATTTAAACCCAGACTAATAGCTCAGTTCTCTAGCACATCATCTTCCACAACCATACTTTCTCCTAGGCGTGATGTTGCATTAGGTTTTTTTGCTCCCTTTTTGTATGGTCCTGAAAGGATAAAACATTTAAAAATGCCTGAAAGACGTGATTTTCTGCTGAGGGGGAAAAGCAGTCTGCCCCTTGTTATCTCTCCCTGTTAATGTATCTCTCTCTCTCTCTGTTTGAAGCTGCACTGAGATTATACAAGGTCCCCCACAGGACTTTGCCAAACAGAATTCACATCTGCAGTCTTTTTTAAAACACATTTTCGAATTAAAAGTTAAAAAGTCCATCGTACTTTGAGGTTCTGATCTGTTGTCATGGCAATAACTATGCGGAGGAATTTTTTTCTCTCTGACAGTCTTTGATTTGTGGCATTTTCTTCCCAAGACAGCAGTAGAGGAAAGATTATTTTTAAGATTTGGAAGTGCTGGTGTTGGACTGGGGTGTACAAAGTTATAAATCACACAACATTAGATTATAGTCCAACAGGTTTACTCAGAAGCACTAGCTTTTGGAGTGCTGCTTCTTCATCAGGTGGGTATGGAGTAAAATGATAGCAAAAGTTTACAGTGTGATGTAACTCAAATTATATATTGAAAAAGACCTGGATTGTTTGTTAAGTCTCTCATCTTTTAGAATGGGCATGTTGGTTTCAGTTCTTTCATATATAAATCCCAGAACTTTCTTAAAGTTACATTCTCAAGTGAACTTTAACAATAGGTGCCATGTTGAGATTGAGATAGATAGCCTTTGATGGGTAAAGGACTTAAGGGATAGGTGTGTAGAGAAGGAAGTGGGAGTCAGATCAACCATGATCCTATTAAGTGGTGGAGCAGCCTCAAATGGGTGAAAGGGACACTTGATCCAAATTCATCAATTCATATGTATATACTCTACTCATTCACATATTCCATTCATGCCAAATTTAAATTATTCTTGGGATGTAAGCAATGCTCGCAAAGTCAATGTTGTGCAGGACATTGGTGAGGCCACCTTTGGAGTACTGTGTACAATTCTGGTCTCCCCACTATGGGATGGAGATTATTAAATGGAAGACAGTTCTGAAATTTTTACCAGGTTGTTGCCAGGACTGGAGGGTTTCAGTTATGAGAAGAGGCTGGATAGGTTGGGACCGTTTTGACTGGAGCCTGGGAGTTTGAGGGAAAATCTTATAGAGGTTTATAAAATCATGAGGGGCATAGATAAGGTGAATAACAAAGGTCTTTTCCCTAAGGTTGGGGAGTTTAAAACTAAGGGGGCACATTTTTATGGTGAGAGGAAAAAGGAACATGAGGGGCAGCTTTTCACCTTGAGGGTAGTTTGTGTGTGGCATGATCTGCCAGAGGAAGTGGTAGTCACAGGTACAGTTACAATATTTAAATGACATTTGGATAGGTACATGAATAGGAAAGGTTTAGAGGGATGTGGCCAAATGCTGGCAAGTGGGGCTAGTGTAGTTTGGGAAACTTGGTTGGCATGGCCGAGTTGGGCGAAGAGTCTGTTTCCGTGCTGTATGACTCTATGACAATATGGTGGTGAGCCTTCCACTTGAAACACTGTAGTCCATTGCTGTGAAGTTCCTTTCATAGTTGGAAGTCCCAGGAATTTAACCTGGACCAATAAAGGCAATATATTTCCATGGTGTTTGACACAGTGGAGATCTTGAAGGCAGTGGTATTCCCATGCATCTGCTGCCCTTGTCATACGTAGGTAGTAGGGTAGTGGGTGTTGCATGTTCGGGGAGTTTATATTGAAAGATTTGCCTTTGAGAATTGATTAACTTCTGGGCTCTATAGATGTTCAGTTTAAAGCTGTATGAAACACACTAGATTGATGTTTATTCCTCCCTTCGTGTGTAAGTGCCACCATGCCGACACAAGCATTGCATGCTCAGGACTAATGTAGAACCTCATGTTAAAGGAATCATAGAGCGGAACATAGATACCTTCCTAACCTGTATTACTACATGACAGAGCTTCTTTCTTCTGCTTATTTACGTCTTGTTTAATTAGTTCGAACTCATCATCCCTCTAGACCTTTCTGCTGTTTCTCAATGAACAGATCGTACATCTAACATCCAATTAAACAGAGTGAAACTGTTGTCTTTGGGGCTCACTATAATCTCTCATTCCTTAAAGGCCCTTACTCCACAGCACCAAGAAGTCAAATAGAGAATTAAAAAAAAAACTTCTTTACCCAGAAAATGATGGGAACATTGGAGAAATTGAGGCCAATGGCATGGATGCATTTAAGTCTACAAGGTGCATTGAAAGACAGGATTATGCTGATAGAGTCAGATATGAAGGATTTGAGGAGGCTGAAAAACAGCATAACTGCAGGCATGGGCTGGTTGGCTGATCTGTTTCTTTGCCTCATTTTCTAATGATCCCAGTGTGAAACCTGACTCTTTGGCCAAAATTTTATCCATCTGCCCTGATATTGCCTTATATGGCTCAGTATCAATTTTTTTTGTCAATGCTCCTGAAAAGTGCCTTGGGCTGTTTTCACAATCTTAAATGTGCTATTTAAATGCAAGTCATTGTTTAGTTTGAATGAATTTTAAATAGTAATTTGCACTCATCTTTGAGGCCACCACTTTCATGGGGCCTAGCTAGGCAGGCTTCATCTTGAAAGTTTGTGGTATCACCCATCACAGAGCAAGGTTTCCTCAGCAATGTGATACATTGAATCTGCTGAGTGGAAACTTAACAGATTTATGCAAAGATATGCATGTGGTGCTGCTATAATTTTGTACAGGGAGGAAATCAGAGACAGGCCGACATTAGAATAGAAAATCAGAAATATGCCTGGAAGGAATGAAAGAGAATGAAGGCTGTGCCAGGGAATAGGGAATTGTAGTGAGCTTTGGATAACAACCTGAAGAAAGGATACATCAGAGATAGATCTGAATGAAGCCAGCGAACAGGAAAAATTCTCCTGAGGTTGGGAAAGACCAATCCTTTTGATTTCTTTCCTTTCAAGTTATAGAAACATGAATACCTGTAAGAAACAAGGAATGTGTGAAAAGCTAAGGGAGAGACTGGTAGACTTATGCAAAACAGGTTGGTTGGAAACCTAGGGTCAAGCTTAACATAAGGATATAGGTAAAGTCTGAAGTCATTGTTAAAATTAAAATATTACTTTTGACCTCAAAAGGTGAACAATTGTGCTGTTCACCATAACCAATATAGTTTATTCTCTGTACTAATTAATGCACAGCAACCCATGGAGCTGATTATTTACACAGCAGTTTCCAGTCTGCATGAGGGCTACAATCTTGCTTTATTCAGCTCACAACTTTGTCAGCACGAATTGACAATGAACTGGCATGAAAATGTTTAATTGCACAAATGTCACATTCTGCTAATTTGCGTTTAACTCTTCCAGAATCTCCTCACTTTTGGGGGAGTTGTTGCCTTACTTCATTACAAAACAACTGAGATGGCATTACAAAAATAAATTAATTGGTTATGGCGTACCTTGGAATAGCCTGAGGCAATGACACATAAATGCAGCGAGTTTCCTTCTATTTCTTTCATAATCCTCTTTAATTCTACTGCATTTCTTAATGATTAAATCCTCAGATAGCTTTGTGGATAGTCCTTTCAGTATTAGTTCCAAGGCGTTGAAGTTTCAGTTTTGCTTCATTGAACAAAACCAAAATCCATACTCCAACCGTGATTTTACCAGAGCCTCAGAGAGCTATCTCTCAACTTTACTCAAAACATTTCGCAATGAAGCTCATTCTGTTTGCTTTGTCGAAGGTTGGTCTGCAACTGATGTGGTAAATGATGAGCTCTCATTCATCCTCAGTTAACAGCTGAATTGGCCATGCTAAATTGTCCATAGTGTTAGGTGCATTAGTCAGAGGGAAATGGATCTGGGTGGGTTATTCTTAGGAGGGTCGGTGTGGACTTGTTGGGCCGAAGGGCCTGTTTCCACATTGTAGGGAATCTAATCTAATATAAACCTGACACCATTAAGTATGTCTACCCATTTTTCTTCCAATCTGCAATGTTTCCTGGTATAGGCTGAATGTTATACAATAAGTTCCTACTGTTCAGGAAGGTTATACTCTTTAAAAACCTCACAAATAGTGAATTCACGAATGGAAAACACATTTTATAACGAGAGTCAATTTGGATAGGTTCCGAATGCATAAAGATTTGATATGCATGGTGTACAGAAAAAAGATAACAATAAATAAAGACATTGTTTTTAAACACATGTAAAGATGCCCGTCTGAAAAGTTGTTTAATAGTTTAAGAAATATATAAAATTGATGACACTTACCCTTATTGTAAGGCTGTTCAGAATGCAATGTTTGGAACAACAGTGAGCAACCATATGCAAATATACCAGGAAGCAACATGGCGGATAACGTATACACACTTTCTACTTCGGAAATACACCTTCTGTATCTTGATTTTTTAAAATGTTAATTTAGGCATGCTTTCATTTTTGAAGATTTTATCCGAGCTTTCTTCCTTATTTTTCTGAAAATTTGGATAAGTAAACGTTGGACTCATATTGACTGATGTGATGGTATAGTGGTATTATCACTGGATTCATAATCCAGACATATGGATCATTATTCTGGGGATGAGGGTTGAAATCCCTCTGTGGCAGCTGGTGGAATTTAAATTCAATGAACAAAATCTGGAATTGAAAGCTTCACTATGAAACTACCATCAGTTGCTCTAAAAACCCATTTGGTTCATTACTGATTCGGGATATCAACATGGCTTTGTGCGTGGGAAATCACGTCTCACAAATTTGATTGAGTTTTTTGAAGAAGTAACAAAGAAGACTGATGAGGGTAGAGCAGTAGATGTGATCTATATGGACTTCAATAAGGTGTTCGACAAGGTTCCCCATGGGAAACTGATTAGCAAGGTTAGATCTCATGGAACATAGGGAGAACTAGCCATTTGGATACAGAACTGGCTCAAAGGTAGAAGACAGAGGGTGGTGGTAGAAGGTTGTTTTTCAGACTGGAGGCCTGTGACCAGTAGAGTGCCATAAGGATCGGTGCTGGGCCCCCTACTTTTTGTCATTTACATAAATGATTTGGATGCGAGCATAAGAGGTACAGTTAGTAAGTTTGCAGATGACACCAAAATGGGAGGTGTAGTGGACAGCGAAGAGGGTTACCTCAGATTACAACAGGATCTGGACCAGATGGGCCAATGGGCTGAGAATTGGCAGATGGAGTTTAATTCAGATAAATGCGAGGTGCTGCAATTTGGGAAAGCAAATCTTAGCAGGACTTCTACACTTAATGGTAAGGTCCTAGGGAGTGTTGCTGAACAAAGAGACCTTGGAGTGCAGGTTCATAGCTCCTTGAAAGTGGAGCTCCTTGAAAGCAGGTAGTTAGGATAGTAAAGATGGCTGAAAAATGTGTTGCTGGAAAAGCGCAGCAGGTCAGGCAGCATCCAAGGAGCAGGAGAATCGAGGTTTCGGGCATAAGCCCGTCTCCTGAAGAAGGGCTTATGCCCGAAACGTCGATTCTCCTGCTCCTTGAATGCTGCCTGACCTGCTGCGCTTTTCCAGCAACACATTTTTCAGCTCTGATCTCCAGCATCTGCAGTCCTCACTTTCTCCATAGTGAAGATGGCGTTTGGTATGCTTTCCTTTATTGGTCAGAGTATTGAGTACAAGAGTTGGGAGGTTATGTTGTGGCAGTATAGGACATTGGTTAGGCCACTGTTGGAATATTGCGTGCAATTCTGGTCTCCTTCCTATTGGAACGATGTTGTGAAACTTGAAAGGGTTCAGAAAAGACTTACAAGGATGTTGCCAGGGTTGGAGGATCTGAGCTACAGGGAGAGGCTGAACAGGCTGGGGCTGTTTTCCCTGGAGCGTTGGAGGCTGAGCTTTTCCACGCAGAGGGTGGTACATGTATGGAATGAGCTGCCAGAGGAAGTGGTGGAGGCTGGTACAATTGTAACATTTAAGAGGCATTTGGATGGGTATATGAATAGGAAGGGTTTGGAGGGATATGGGCCGGGTGCTGGCAGGTGGGACTAAATCGGGTTGGGATATCTGGTCGGCAAGGATGGGTTGGACCGAAGGGTCTGTTTCCATGCTGTACATCTCTATGACTGTATGGCTGTAAGAAAGGAAATCTGCTATCCTTACCCAATCTGGTCTACATGTAATTCCAGACCAACAGCAATGTGATTAATTGCATGTATAGGCTGTCCTCTGAAGTTACCTATAAACCACTCAGTTCAAAGGCCGTTCCTGATGGGCAACAAATGCTGATCTTGCCTGTGATGCCCACATGACATGAAAGAAGAGAGAACTTCACAAATGGTGGTTGTGAATGGCAGGACTTAGCTGTGTGGTTCAATTCTGGTCAATACTGGTGAAAGGTCACTGATGTGTATTTTGCTGCTCCTGTACTCTGCCTGACTTGCTGAGTGCTTCCAGCATTTTCTGTGTGTGCAGCAGATTTCCCTCCACTGCCACAGTTCTGCCCTCTTGTCATGTCCGTCAGCCTGAAAGATCTGATATAGTTTATGACCATATCATTTGTTAATGGCAGCATGGTGGTTCAGTGGTTAGCACTGCTGCCTCACAGCACCAGGGACCCAGGTTTAATTCTAGCCTCAGGCAACTGTATGGAGTTTGCACATTCTCCCTGTGTCTGCGTGTGTTTCCTCTGGGTGCTCCGGTTTCTTCCCACGATCGAAAGATGCACAGATTAGGTGAATTGGCTGTACTAAATTGCCCAAAGTTCAGGGATGTGTAGGTCTAGGGTAAATATAGAGTAATGGGGTTGTTCTGGGTAGGTTTCTCTTCGGAGGGTCGGTGTGAACCTATCGGGTCGAATGGCCTGTTTCCACACTATAGGGATTCTATGATTCTAATCTGACCAAATTGCATTCCATTTTTGAATCCAGATTGTTTATATATGTAAGAAAAAAAGAGTTCCAATGCATTTCACCAACCCCAAATCACTTTCCTTCTTAGTTAATATATTTTACTTTCTTAACCAGTTTCCTGTCCAGCTTTGAATTTAATTTAGGATATCCACTGTACGAGTCCCTTGTAGAGGCCTTTACTAAAGTTTCTTGAGTCTATCTACATTCTGTTCAAGGACTTTCCAATTATACTTTGGGTATCACTTCACTCCTGCCTTCTCAATGTGCTTCAATGAATGTTTATGACCCATCACCAGAACATCTTTGTCATGAACTCAAAGCTCTTGAATTCCTTAATTTACTTTTTAAAATTTGTCCTACAATCTGAAGAGTATTGAAATCTAATTGTATCATTGCACAATCTTCCTTCCTGTTGTTTTCAACCACGGTTGTGTCTGGTGGTATAAGCAGAAGCTTTTGCAATAAAAAACAGCTGGAGAAAGATGAAGAGGCACACTGATATCAATGGTGCTTCCACACCTGACAAAATGATTTCTTTACAAATATGGGGCTGGATTTAGTGCCCTCTACACTAAATATAAGGGTAGGTGAATAACCCCAATTCCGACCAGAACGAAAGCCAGCTAGATCAATCTTCTCTTCAATGCCTTGAAAGCTTGCCATTGGACCTCCAAGCCTATTAAGAACCTCTACACTGAAGACCCACCCTATCAAAATCTGCTTGTCACTCAGAGACTAGCATCCTCAGGGAGCTGAGGAGAATTGCTGGAGGCCAAGGCTGCATCGTCGTGAAGAGCTAGACCTGCGATAAATGTGGTCTTATCACAGAATAAGGGTTACAAGTAGAGGGGTCAGGAGGGTCAGAGACAAGGGCAGAGCAGTGACTTTCAGCAGCCAGTGTGTGTGTCCCCCACCTCCAGATCTGTGCCTCTACATTGGCAGGAAGGCTAGCCTGGTGGTCCTAACAGGAAAGCAGCCATTTTCTAGTTCAGTGGCCAGTTGAGGATGTAAACAGCCATTAATTGGTCCTTTCAGGGCCTCAATTAATGACAAGTTGGGAAGTTCACCCACAGACATTACACCACAGAATTTGATTGTACAGATGGCAGGAAGTGGGACAGGTATCTCTGCAGTGCCAATAGATTGATTATTTACCCTCTGCCACCTGCCCGCTATGAGGTGGGGGAAAATCTAGCCCCAAAAAAAAAATTCAAGGAAAGAAGAGCAACATTTCTGAAAGCCAAAAAATGCCTGTCTTTTCAATCTGTTCAATAAAAATGAAGGTTGTTTGAGTGTTTAATTTGAATTCAAGAGCCAAACATAATAAGAATGCCATGTGTTTGCTTCCACAAAAATGTTAGACAGCTGGTGCTACTAAAAACACGGGGGTCTGAATGTTCGCATTTTCATTTAGTGTTTTGTTGAGTGAGATTCATGGCACCCAGTCTCCCACTGCTCGCACAAAATTTCTCTTTTTACCTTGTTCTATGCATCTGGGCTCTTCTTGGGGAAAGACGCAGATGCTGTTGGTATCTTACCATGGTCATGCCACTGCTGCCATATTTAAAGCCCAGCCACTTCAGATGCTGCAAGGCATGACCTGGCCCCCACACTGTGGTGCTCAAGCCTCAGTGTTCAATGTGAGAGAAAGAAAGTTTGTGTCGTGCTTTGCAGCCAGAAGTCTGGAAGTGTTGGTGGACAAGCTGGTGGAGAGGAAGGCAGCATTTTTTTTACCAGTCAAGGAGGCCACGTCATTGAACCCAGTCAGCTTGGACCCCAATTGCAGCCTGGGTCAATGCTGTGTCTTTAGTGAAGTGAGTTGTCCAGCTGTGGAATAGTAAGGCCAATAATCTTTTGCACTCAACAAGGGATAGTGCCACCATCGTCTCTCTGTCACCTCACACTCACAGAGCCATCACCGACTCTAACTCTGTCACTGCACACACCTCCCACCAAGGCTCATGCTCTCCCACTCTCATTACTGCATTCTCATCCTCTTAAACTACTAACCCCTATTGTCTTTATGCTTCTTAGTCACACAATGGGGATAATTAATCACCTCTCCAGCACATGCATCAGCACTAACTGCTCTTTGATCCACTTCCTTCATACTCTGTCATTCCCTTTATCTGGAAAAACTGGCCCAGCTCCAAATGTAGCATTATCCTATCTACCTGTCTGTGATGCAATCCCAGATGGCTAAGACATGGATCCCCGAATACTTTGGTAGGATCACATGTCTGAGTGATGTAGTCAACCCACTAGACTGGAATAGGACAAGCTGCATGACTGGCGATGATGATACCCCTAGCTGACTGTAATCCCCTTTCTCCCCACTCAGGACTGAACCCCTTTGGCTTTCACACATGGCCATTTGCTTGAAGAACACTTCACATGTTCAGCTCCAAACGTAGCATTATCCTATCTACCTGTCTGTAATGCAATCCCAGATGGCTAAGACATGGATCCCCGAATACTTTGGTAGGATCACATGTCTGAGTGATGTAGTCAACCCACTAGACTGGAATAGGACAAGCTGCATGACTGGCGATGATGATACCCCTAGCTGACTGTAATCCCCTTTCTCCCCACTCAGGACTGAACCCCTTTGGCTTTCACACATGGCCATTTGCTTGAAGAACACTTCACATGTTTGTTGTGAAAACTGTTGACACAGCTGCAGGTTTGACTTTGGCACAATGCCACACAGACACATGAGCATTTCCTATCTGACTGTTCCTTGCTGCCCATTGTCACAATAGGCTTCCCCCTTCCTCTGTAATCGTTTATAATAAGGTGAGTTGGGGCTTCAGTCAGATATATACGTGATGAATGCTACACAATGCTTCCATATCTTATGGTCTGAATAGGGTAGCCATGTCAAAGATGAGATCCAGAAGTTGTCCTTTAAGGCTTGAGGAGAAAATGGGGACAATTTATCTGGATGTCAAGAATCTGTTTTTATTTTTACTTGCACCCTAATTCCCTTCCTTTTTTGCCTATCCTTGCCATATCAGGGAGGGAAGCATCCGGCACTATTTCTATTTAGTAAGGTTTTCATCATGTTAGCAAATTCGATTGGCTGTCTAGTGACTGCAGCTCACTGAATGGTTGTCTCGGCAACTGCTTTTTCCCAACAGCGTGCCTGGTTGCTCTGAGGCCGCCGTCCTCCTTGACTTGTTGCCCATGCAAGCGGGGTTAGAGACAAAAAAACTGCAGATGCTGGAATCTAAGATAGACAAGCAGGAGGCTGGAAGAACACAGCAAGCCTGGCAGCATCAGGAGGTGGAGAAGGTGACGTTTTGGGTGTAACCCTTTTCCAGGACTGGGGTTGGGTAACTGGGGTGGCGGGGGCAGGGTGGTGAAGTGGGGATGGGTGAAGAAAGGCAGAGGGTACGACTGGTCGGTCAGTGAAAGGATTGAATCTGATAGGTGGCTGGGAGGAGTAAAAGGGAGGGGGAGGAATGGGAAGGGAGTCGGGAGGGAAGGGAGGTTATTTGAAATTGGAGAACTCAATGTTGAGTCCTCCGGATTGTAGGCTGCCTAGGCAGAAGATGAGGTGTTGTTCCTCCAATTTGCAGTGTGGTTTGTTGTGACAATGGAGGAGCTTGGTCATGTCGGAAAAGGAGTGGGAGGCCCAGTTGGCCCATGCGGGCCCACCTGAGATGCTCAGTGAACTGTTCCCTAGGTTTATATTTGCTCTCCCAATGTAGAGAAGACCACATTGGGAGCACCTGATGCAGTAATCTCTGGAAGAGAGGCAGGTGAACCTCTGTCTCACCTGTAAGGACTGTTTGGGGCCCTGGATGGAGATGAGGGGGGTGGTGTATTGGCAGCTCACAAGCAGGCACCGACTAACCACCAGTCTCACTATGTCATCATAGTAGTCAACCCACACATCCTCTTCAGTCCTTTAACGCTGTGCTTTGAAACTCAAGAGATACCTACAACTTACATGCAGGTCAGTTTGTACAAACGGACACATGCATTTCATGCATCTACGTAGAATACTGTTGCGATCACATGAACATCTGCATTTCAGATTGCGTCAGTCATATTAGTTAGAAATAGTTTTAAGGATACATTTCGATTCTAAACTCCTGGCATAAATCCTTGGTAAAGGTTGTGAGCACTTTATTAACATGAGTGAAAATTCTGTTAAAGTGATCAATGCATAGATTGATGGTGTGATGAGAATCAGATTCCAAATGACCTTGATTAAAGAAGCAATGTATTTTTGCAATTCACAAAGAACTCTTTGAGTTAATAATACAATGCGACTCTCAAATGAAATCCTCATGATGACATTGAGATAATTGAAGAGGTCAGGACTGTGACAGAGTCAATCAGCACAGCACTAAAGGGGGGAGTGGATTTGCTGTCAAACACTGTTACTTGGTCACCTTCCTGCTTGAGAAGCTGAACAAATCTGAAATGTCTGAAAGCTAACATTGGGCTGGTAAGTACAATGTTTGATATCGAACCAATACATGAGGTTTAGAATGATGCCAAGACTCATCCTCTGGATGAAAAGCTCCCCGCAAAGAAATGCTGGTTACATTAGAAAAGCCATAGTCACTACCTTTTACCAAATTATATCTCCCCAAAGTATATTTGTTTCTACCTGCTCACCCCTTGTCCTCCACATTTGATGCTCAAACCCTTAATGCTCTTCAACTTTTTACCCCACCCACTGTGATTCATTCAACCATTTGCTCCTTCAGATCACCACTGGCAGCAACTTGAGTTTGAAACTTTGTATCAGTCCATAAATACAAAATTTCACCAGATGTTTCCTGACTACACTGTAAAACCACCGAGAACTCTGAGAGACAGCACTGGGAAAAGCCACCTAAGGGCTGCTGTATTAAACCAAGCTACCAAAGGTACAACCAGTTGCACTATAAAAGCAAGGTAAAAGAGCCTTCATTCCTCTGAGAACCTGTTTTTTTTAGTCCATCCTTGGGGAGATATCTTGAACTATTCAACTATTCAGCTATGCTGAATTCAGGCTTCATGTTTTCAAACCCTTTTACTTTGGAAAGAGAATCTTCAAACTAACAAAGGCCTGCAATGATAAAACACTCATCTTATTCTCGTCTTTATAAAATATCCATTATCCATTGTAAATTTGATCCATGTATCTATGTTGTGTCTGATTTCCTTTTGGCATAGAATCATACATTCATCCCACTTTCCAGCACTTGGCCCATAGCCTTTAATGTTATGGCATTTCAAGTGTTCAACCCGGGGAGCTCAAGATGGTGGCGATCCAGTAAGTCTGCCCTACTGAGCTCTGCACCAGAACCTAGACAAAGTGGTGCAGTCACCCTCCCTTTATTACCCATTGTAGTAGAAATTGTTAGAAAAATGACTAAACGAAAGGACCGTGAGGATTGCAACAAGCGGGGCACTCCCCTCCAGCAACGGACACATCCGCAGCAGCAGTGTCGACCTCTGCGAGTGCTCCAGGGGACTTACGTGCGCAACAGAGCCTGGTCTCGGAGTTTGTGAAACTCCGAGAAGATTGACTCAGCGATGGAGGAGACTCAGACCAGGCTGGAACCGATCTCGGTCATAGAACATAGAACATAGAACAATACAGCACAGAACAGGCCCTTCGGCCCACGATGTTGTGCTGAACATTTGTCCTAGCTTAAGCACCCATCCATGTACCTATCCAATTGCCACTTAAAGGTCACCAATGATTCTGACTCTGCCACTCCCACAGGCAGCGCATTCCATGCCCCCACCAATCTTTGGGTAAAGAACCTACCCCTGACATCCCCTCTATACCTTCCATCCTTCACCTTAAATTGATGTCCCCTTGTAACATTCTGTTGTACCCGGGGAAAAAGTCTCTGACTGTCTACTCTATCTGTTCCCCTGATCATCTTATAAACCTCTACCTATCCTCGTACGACCTATTCTCCATTCCAGGCAACATCCTGGTAAATCTTCTCTGCACCCTCTCCAAAGCTTCCACATCTTTCCTAAAGTGAGGCGACCAGAACTGCACACAGTACTCCAAATATGGCCTTACCAAGGTCCTGTAGAGCTGTAACATTACCTCACGACTCTTGAATTCAATCCCTCTGCTAACGAACGCTAATACACCATAGGCCTTCTTACAAGCTCTATCCACCTGAGTGGCAACTTTCAAAGAGCTATGAACATAGACCCCAAGATCCCTCTGCTCCTCCACCTTACTAAGAACCCTACCGTTAACCCTGTATTCCGCATTCTTATTTGTCCTTCCAAAATGGACAACCTCACACTTGACAGGGCTGAACTCCATCTGCCACTCCTCAG
>NC_057741.1:23071904-23094977 GCF_004010195.1 Chiloscyllium plagiosum | reverse complement strand
CCCCCTCCTTTTTTACCACCCTCCCTAATCTTACTGAAACATCTGTAACCAGGAACCTCCAACAACCATTCCTGTCCCTCTTCTATCCACGTTTCCGTGATGGCCACAACATCGTAGTCCCAAGTACCAATCCAAGCCTTAAGTTCACACCTTATTTCAGATACTCCTTGCGTTGAAGTATACACACTTGAACCCATCTCTGTGTCCACAAGTATTCCCTGTCAGTGCTACCTTCTCCACAGCCTCCCTACATTCTTGGGACATCCTGAAAAACAGCTAACCTACTTGCTGGAGTACAAGTCCTGATCTCATCCCCCTGCCAAATTAGTTTAAACCCCCCCAAAGAGTGCTAGCGAACAGACCTCCCAGGATATTGGTGCCCTTCTGGTTCAGGTGCAACCCGTCCTGCTTGTAAAGGTCCCATCTTCCCCAGAATGCAGAAGCATGACTAGGAGCTTCAGCATCTCGGGCAGTGTGTCATGGAGGTGGAGCAGTGGACTGCGGCTTTTGAAACTGCGGTGGAATCCCCAGAGGGCCGGGTCCAGGCCCTGGAAGAGCAGGTCAATGACCTCAAGGCCATTGGAAGAACATCCATCAGGTGGGGCTTCTGGAATGGGAGTAAGAAGGTCAGATTGTCAGCTTCTTTTGAAGCTGGAAGTTAAGGCGGGCCAGGTGCAGGTCGAGTAGGCCCATCGGATTGCAGTGCACAGACCTGGCTCGGACCAGTGCCCCCGCCTGGTCCTAGTGTGACTCCAGCACTATAGAGATAAACAAACTGTGCTGGAAGCTTCTAGAGCATTGGGGAATGATCCACAGGCTATAGTATGTAAAAGATCACTAATTTTGCTTTTCCAAGACTTTTCTGCTGTTGTGATCTGCAAGAGGAAGGCCTTCGATGAGGTAAAAAGGCGACTGAGGGACTTGAATATTCAGTACTCCGCAAGATTTCTGGCAATATTACTTTTAAGCTACAGAGGGTGAGTGTTTAATTTGACTTAATGGAAAATGGCAAGGACTTCCTGGGCTGGCTGGCTCAAATAATATGGACAATAATGTTTACTTTGTTTTTCTCTGTAGCTTGTCTGGTTTACCTGGTTGTTGTTTTTTTTTAATATGTGGGGCTCCTAATTGTTTTTTCTTTTTCTCTCTCTTCTCTCTCCCCTCCCGTTATCTTTTTTTTCTCATAATCTCCTTTTAGTTTCTCTGTCTTGGTATGGGATGGGAGGGCAGTTAGGCGAGGGGGTGGGGGGGGTTATATTTTTTTCTCTACCTCGAGTGCCTCAGGTTAACGTATGGATAGGATTGGTTGAGTGCCCACTTTTAATTTTCTTATTATAAGACTCGTGTAACTTTTTCTTACTTTGAGTTGTCTGGGGCTGGGGCGCAGGTTAAGCTAGATGGAGCCATGGAAGGGTTAGGGGGGAGCATGAGCGCCCCCTGTGGGCAAGGGGGAAAGTCTCCTTTCATTTGTGTTATATGTTGATTTGTTGTAGAAGTAGTTGTTAGAAGTTTTGATTTGGTAGTTTTGGCAGTGCTATTTTTAAATTTATATGAACTGTTTGCTGTTTTCACTTGGCGCTCAATGAGTGGGGTTCTTACTCCCGGGGGGGTCACGGACTGTTTCGGACGCCTATGGCTAACCGTTCATTTAAATGGTGCACCTGGAACATTAAGGGCAGTCATTCACCGATTAAGAAAAAAAAGATACTTTCAAATCTTAGAAAAGAAAACGTCGATGTAGCCTTGCTGCAAGAAACACATCTAACTGATAAGCAGCACTTGAAGTTACAGCAGGGAGGGTTTGGACGTGTTTTTCACATCCTTTAATTTGTAAAGTAGAGGAGTTACTATACTCATCCAGAAGAATCTTCCATTTCAACTATTAGACCAAACTAAGAATGAATATGGGTGGTTTAAGAATCTTAAAGCTTTAATACATGGAGAGGAGTATGGTATTTTGAATGTATATTGCCCCCCAGCACACCCCCTCAAAGTTTTAATGGATCCGCTCTCCAGGTTAGTGGCCCTTGGGCCGCATTATACAATGATAGGGGGAGACTTTAACCGACTTATTGAATCCCAAGTGGACAGGATTCCTTGGGGTCTCGCGGATATATCCCCGCAATCGTGGCAGCAAGCGGACCTGAACAGGGAACTGGGATTGGTGGATGTATGGAGATGTCTTCAATCTGAGGATAGGGATTTCACCTTTTTTTCTAAGCCACAGAAGTGTTATACTAGGATTGACGTGTTTTTTGCCTCATATGCCATTTTGAATTTGGTGCTGTCCTGCAGAATTAGGAACATAGACATTTCTGATCATGCGGTATTCTGCATGGAGGTCAAGGCCGGTGGTAACGGGACAGGCTCCTGAAGGATAGCAAGTTTATTGAGTATTTTTCACAGGAATTAAACATTTTTTGGGACATTAGTTCGGGTACGGCCAGTAATTCGTCGGTGCTCTGGGAGACTGCCAAGGCCTATGCAAGGGGTTTGATTATTTCTTACTCGGTGACCCGGAAGCGGCAGAAGGGAGAGCAGCAGCATTTGCTAGAGCCTCAGCTGAAGGCAGCCGTGACAGCACACTTTGACAGACCATCTGTAACCAAGTTGCAGTGGATTACAACCCTCAGGGCTACTTTGAATGCTGCGCTCTCCCAGACAACAGAAGGAAATCTCCTTTGCAAAACAGAGGTTATTCAAGTGTGGTAATAAACTGGGTAGAAACGTAGCATACCTGGCCAGAAAGAAGAATGTCCCCCAATCTATCACATCCATTAGAGACAGTGCTGGTACTCTTTCTTGTTATGCCAAAAAGATTAACGTAGCATTTAGGAAGTTCTACTTTGAGCTGTACTGGTCTGAGGGGTGTGAGGACAGATTGGCGAAGATGGAGTCCTTTTTTAAGACCCTGGAACTTCCAGGTGTAACTTCAGAGCAGGGGATTCTTTTTTGAATGCCCCTCTGACAATCCAAGAGATACAGGAGGCAGTGAGGCAGCTCCAGAGCGGTAAAGTGGCTGGCCCAGATGGACTTCAAAGTGAGTTTTACAAGGAGTTTATAGACACGCTGGCCAAGCCACTGTTGGACTATGTACAATTATTTGTATCGTCAGGACTGCCTTCCACCCTCTCTGAGAGCAGCAAATATTTCTCTTCTTTGCAAGAAAGGGTAAGCCCTAGAGGATTCCACTTCATACAGGCCCATATTGTTATTGAATGTGGACTTTAAACTTCTGTCAAAAATGCTGGCGTTGTGGTTGGAGAGGATTTTGCCCCTCATCGTAAAGCAGGACCAGACAGGTTTTATTAAGGGTCATAGATCTACTAATAATATTAGAAGTGTATTAAATATGGTTCAGGTGTGCCAGCAAGGCTCGATTATGGGCTTAATAGTCTCCCTGGATGCAGAGAAAGCATTTGACCGGGTGGAGTGGCCGTACCTCTTTTATGTCCTGGAGCGGTTTGGTCTTGGAGGGGTTTTTGCCAGGTGGGTGGCAGTGTTATATAGTGACCCAAAAACAGCAGTTCTCACTACTGATATAAGGTCTGACAATTTTAGTATTGGTAGAGGCTGCCGACAAGGGTGTCCTCTCTCGCTGCTATTATTTACATTGTGATTGAGCCATTGACAGAGGCCATCCGGAAGGACACTGATATAACTGCTTTACACAGATGACGTTCTTCTCTTTTTAACTAATCTGATGATATCTGTGCCCCATTTAATACAAGTGATGCATCTGTTTGGTTTGCTCTTGGAGTATAAAATCAATTTCATGAAGTCGGAGGCCATGCCTCTGAGGGGCCTTATTAGAGTACCCGATCTTGGAGATGGAACCCATTTCCCTTTCAGATGGTCACAGGAGGGTTCTTGCAATTAGGCATTTTTATCACACTGGCCTTTAATCAATTATATAAAGCCAACTTTATACAATTGAAGATAACACTGGATCTTCGGCGCTAAGAGGATCTTCCATTATCCTGGCTGGGTAGAATAGCACTGGTTACAATGATAGTTCTTCCTTGTATATCATATCCCATGCAAATGCTCCCTTTGATGCTGCCAAGGCAAGCACCATGGAGGCTTTACAGTTGGCTCAGATCTTTGATCTGGTATCATAGGCGGACTCTTATTAAGCTTGCCAAATTGCAGCTTCCGCAGGGGATGGGAGGTATGGATTTCCCAAATTTTAAGAAATATCAATTGAGTTCCCCACTCTCCTATGTGGCTGACTGGGCTTGCGAGGACCTGCGGTCAATCTGGCTGGACATTGAGGTCTGCCAGGTAAAATGCCCCCTCATCAATTTGTTGTTTATGGACAAGATGAGGACTGTTATGGATCATTGCAGAAATCCGATTGTCCTTAACGTGGTTAAAGAATGGAGAATGATGCGCCAAAGTGAGGTCAATTTACAAAAACCTTCCCCTTTCACTCCCATGATAGGAATATTAGGATTTCAGCCAGGGTTGATGGACTCTGGCTTTAAGCTCTGGAAGTCTAGAGGAGTCTCCTGTTTGGGAGATTTATTTGCCGGGGAGCTCATGATGTCTTTCAAGCAGCTGAGCCAGAAATATAAGCTATCTAGGAGGGACCTCTTTTGTTACTTTCAGATTAGGGACTTTATACAGAAAAAGGCTACATTAATGGTTAGTCCCTAAAAGTCTGATATGGAGAGGCGAGTGCTTCGGTCCATGGGTGCTCACTCGGTCAGCACCCTCGATCATTTATTAGGAGGTAATGTTTAGAAGGACATTGAGCGGTTGTGCGGAATCTGGACTCAAGAATTAGGGGTGGAGATCTCGTCAGAGGCGTGGGAGGATGTTTGGGAGAATGTTAGGAAGATTTTGATTTGCAATAGGGTGCAGGCTATGTAATTGAAGGTACTCCACAGGCCTCATTTGGCACCGGAGCGGCTTGTGAAATTTAAGGCAGGAGTGTCCCCAGTGTGCCCCAAATGTAAAACAGATGTTGCTACTCTTACTCATTGCTTGTGGTCATGCCACAAGCTTCATAGATATTGGAATGCCATAGCGAGTGTGTAGGAAGGGGTCTTGGGAACTGAGGTCATGGTAGATCCAGTGTCCCTCCTCTTGGTTTGCCAAATCTCCCTTCTTTGGACGTACATGAGAAGAAGCTAGTTAATATTCTTTCATTCTGTGCCGGGAAGAACATTCTAATGAGCTGAGTGTCAGAGAGTCTCCCAGGACTCTCGGGCTGGTGTAGATTAATTATAGAGCACATCCCCATGGACTTCCTCTCGAGTATGGTGCACCAGAAAATGGAACTGTTTTATGGAACGTGGCGGCCCTTTCTGAATTATATAGACGCAGACCTTTGTGTAGTCATCAGGGCTATGTCTGGTGGTCCGGGGGCATGGGGGGAAGATTTCTGAACAAATACGGGGAGGAAGTATTCCGAACAAATACAAGTTTGTCTACTGATGCTCTCGCTGGTGGGGAGCTTGGTAGGATTGTGCTGAGTGCGGTAACTTAACTAAATGTAATTTATTTTACCTTGGTTCAACTTGGTTTAATTTATTTTTTTTTAGTTATTTATTGAATTGTAGTTTTCGTAGGTTTTTTTTCTCTCTACTCAGTGGTTTGTGGAGTAGTGTAATGGTTTGTTTACTGTTATTGTTGTGATAAGATTGTTATACTGTTTTGTAGTGATTTTGTAATTCTGTAAAAAATTTCAAATGTTTTTCTCAATAAAAATATTTACAAAAACAAAAGTCTTCATCCCTTCACCTAAGGGGCATTTCTTTCTGTCCAACCTGTCCATTCACTTCATAGTCTTACACACCTCCGACAGTCCCCCTCCCAGCCTTCTCTGTCGTAAAGAAAACACGCCAGCTTGTCCAGCTACTCTTCATAGCTAAAGTGCTCCATTCCAGGTAACAATGTCCTATGGGAAGTGGACTTTGTGGACTGGGCCAGTATTTATTGCCCATCTCTAGTTGTCCTTGAGAAGGTGGTGGTGAGCTGCCCTCTTGAACTGCTGATGTTTGTTCGATATTGGAAGACCCACTCTGCTGTTGAGGAGGGAATTCCAGATTTTTAACCCAGAAGCACTGAAGGAATGACAATATATATGCATGTCAGTGGCTTGGAGGGAACTTATAGATGGCTGCTTTTCCCACCCAGCTGGTAGTGCTTGTGCGTTTGAAAAGTGCTGTCTAAGGAACCTTGCTGAATTTCTGCATCCCGTTCATGGTACAGACTGCTGCTGTTCAGCATTGGTGGTGGAGACAATGAATGTTGGTGAATAAATTGCCTATCAAGTGGGCTGCTTTGTCCTGGTTGGTGCCAAGTTTCTTGAGTGTTGTTGACAAGTGGGGATTATTCCATCATACACATGTCTTGTGCCTTGTAGATGGTAGACAGGCGTTATAAAGTCAGGAGGTGAGTTACTTGCTGCAGGATTCCCAGCTTTGGACCTGTTTTTGCGGTCACAGTATTTATATAGCTAGTCCAGTTCAATTTCTAGTCAATGGTAACATCCAGAATGTTGTTTGTGGGGTATTCAGTGATGGAAATGCCAGTGAATGTCAAGGTTAGGTAGTTAGTTTCTTTCTTCTTGGAGATGGTCATTGCCTGACCCTGTTACTTTCCATGTGTCAGCCCATACCTGCTGCATTTGGACATAATCTACTTCATTAATTGAGGAGTTGTAAATGGTGCTGAACATTGTGATACATCATTTTTAGCACAGAGTCATTTTCAGTAATAAGCTAAACTTGGATCTTGTTAAAAGCTAAAGCTTTGATGTTGCTTCTTTTTAAATTGGTACACTCAAAAAAAACTAAAACAAGTCTAAATGAGGTATATAAATCCAGAGTTCATGGACCACTGTGCAGTAATGGGGTGATACTTACTTTAAAGTGTGACTCTCCCATAGCTGCCAAAGACATGAGAAGTTGAGTTACAAGAGATCAATGGGCTTTCATTTGCCTGTGGATATTTCAAGTCTACAGGGACACATTTTGCTGTCAGCAACCAGTCAGTCTGATTTAGTGATCACTTAAAAAACACTAAAATGCCATCTTTCACTTGTGGAAATAAAGCAGTGAAAGAAAGATGAGAAAAACACACGATAATCTTCAGATAGGCAAAGAGACACATCCGGTTAAGGAGAACATTTGAAAATTAATGGCTCAACTATTTACACAGAGCAATTCATTATATTCCTGATCCAAAACATGTGAACATGGGAGAAAGCAAATCTTTATTGAAAAACAGTAGATAAATAATATTTCACCTTAACGCAAAACTTGACAGGGACTGGTACGTTATGCACCTATAATATTACAGTCATGTATAAACACAATACATTTAAACTTTGGATTTGCTGGTCTCATTGGTTTTGATTTTTTAATTTTACTTGCTGAGTGTCTCAGGCTATACGACACCTTTCCTCTGGAGACTAGTTGGACAATTCCTTTTCTCTGATCTACTTGAAGTAATAATGAAAATGAACTCGCTAACGTACAGCGATTGAGAGAATCATTGGTTTACTATTCCTGTAAGCTTGTGTTCCTATGGTAACTGTGTGCACATGAGCTTCCTGGTCTGGAGGCACACTGGGAGTTTGTGCTTGTGCCTGTTCAAACAAAATGACCATTCAAGGAAAGACACTGAACTGACGAGGAAATATACCATTTAAGAAAGGTTGGTCGGTTTAACAGCTTTGACAGAGAACAATGAGCTTTACACTTGTACAATAATGAGACTTTTTCAAAGGAAAAAGTGGCTTGCATCTTTGTAAAATATTACATTTATTTCATTTGTTTGTGAATTTGTCCAGGATAACGACGCATACACTTAGATCTCCATTTGCAGTTGTTTTAACACTTGAGTGGTCAGTAGCTAAGCGGCTGGTGAAACTGGTGGCCTTTTGTCCTCACAAAGATTAGCAACTGAGCTTTTAATCTCCGTTTGTTGTAACATTGTGCAATGATCCTGACAACTTGGTATTGTTGCCTTTTCAGGCCTGATTCATAGAGTGGCTGTGGCTAGTTAATAATAACTAAATAGTCTGTATACCAGTTCTTAATTGACAAAGAAAATTGTTCAAGAGTTATGGAACACTTAGCAAATTGATTGACCCCTGTAGTGTTTCTGAATGCTTACTGGAGAATGACTGTATGCTTTGAAAATAGTCCTGCACCCCTTAGCATCCAGAGTAAAAGAACCTATTTAAATTGATTTATATTTTATCAGCAAGAAATTTACCAATTGCTTAACAATTTATTTCAAAATTAAAAAAAACTGAAATGTAATTCTGTTTAAATATTAATAAACATACAGCATATTTCTGCCCACAAAATACTGGAATCAGTTCCTGAAATCAGTACAGCCCACTAGAATTGTATTTGCACATGTGTTTTTGTTTGGTCTCTAACACTCTGTGGTCTTTTCTCTGCAGCGAATTAAAGAATTGGAAGACAAGATAGAGATTCAGAAAAGACAAATCAAAGAAATAGAAGAGAAGGTGAGGTCTGGTGTCATAAACAAATCTGAAAAAAAGTAATTGCAAGTTTTAAGATTAATTTTTTTTGTCATTTAATTGAGCAGATGCATCAATGAACATGTGAAAGTATTGTCGAGTTATAAATTTGCAGATGACAAGCACATTTATGTACACGCATCAGCAAACTGTCACCTTGTGCTAATATGTTTCTCTTCTTTAAACCTCTCTTTTCTTTTTCTCCTTCTCCCACTTGTTACCTTGTCTCCTTTTACTTTCGGTTTGATTTTTATGTTTTCAGTTTTTGTTTTTGTTTCTGTTTTTCTCTTTAGCTTTTATCCTCTGGCCCTGAGGCCGGCCTCCTGGAACACAGGTTAGTGAGTGAACCTTATTGTTTGATCATACCTGATACCTAGGGAGAGTTGCTGCAACGTCTCTGGTCAGTCTGAACTATATCATTGACCCCTTATTCGGCTGATGTCCTGAATCTACTGTGAATTCAATTTGAACTACTTTATAGATAGTAAGATATTCAACAGAATATCAAATATACCATGTAAAAGCAGATTAACTATCTTACTGAACATTATAATGGATCATTGACATTGATCAGTTCCAGGATAAACTCATTATATTGCCTAGTTTCAACTTGTCTGATTAGTAAAATAGTGATTCTAAAATATCTGACTCAGTTTTGTTTGAATTAAAATAAATATTTTTGAGCAATGCACAAACATTATTTTATTGCATGAAGTATCTGTGAAAGATTAATTAAATTGCAATGCTGATCTAAATTAAGGAATCTTCCAAAATAGAGATCCTGTCTTAATATTAAATCCAGCATCAGGGGTTTGAGCAGGGGAGTTACAAACTTAAGTGCTGGATATATGAATCAATGTTTGTACATTCAAGTGCCCCATTGTGGGGGAGTGGAACAGTTTAAAATTCGTTCCTGCTGCTTAGGTTTCCAAGTGGCTGAATAATTCAGCAATGAAATGAAGGTGGGACCTGGTGACTATATGAATGACAAACCTTTTCCAGCATTCCTAGTGAACCAAGAGGACAGGACTGCTCCCATCAGTTTTTTAAGGAAACCTTTGGCCTCCTTGTCCCTAATGGTGATTTCTGTCTTACACTCTGCCCCATTAGATATTCACCTCCCTGTTGTTGGACCCTGTCAACAAGTGCTTTGGCCAGCTGCCTGCCATCAATCAAACCAGAAAATGTTTGATGTCCTTTTTTTTATGTTCACTGGCCCTCCCATCCCTGACCCTATAAGTTTCTTTGACGTCTGCATCCCCTCCTGGCTCTCCTTGACATGTTGTGGGCAGATGTGTTTTAAGCTACAGCTACTTTCAGGCTTGGTAAATGAAGCTCTTTATTATTTATTAATCAATCAGCTCCATTGGCATTTATTACAGGGCATATTCAACATCACTAAGTTATAGCTAAATGTGTGACACTTCATTTCAATGTACTTTTAATTCTGTTGTACGAGAGGAGGAATTTCTCACTTTATATTAATATTCCTTATTGTACTGTGGAAGAAGGAATACAAGTCATCTTCCTGGTTCGGGGGCAAATTTGTATGTTATGAAATGACTAATGTCCAGCTGTAATGACAAATAGAGACTACTATAATCCTTCATATAAAAGAGGTGACAGGCCACATTTTAATTCCACTTATATGATGGGAAGTAGATATATAGAGCCCTGTGTAATTTTGAATGGGGATGGAAATGTGTTGCTGGAGAAGCGCAGCAGGTCAGGCAGCATCTAGGGAACAGGAGAATTTTGAATAGGGTTGTCTCGTTAGTCCCCTTCTGCTTTTCCCACAATCCTTTGAACCCAATACTGCAGCTACTCCAAGCACCCTTGAGTAATTGCATTCTAGATTATAACAACTTGTTGCTTTAAAGGTCATCCTTCATCATCATCCTTCAGGTTGTTTTCCCCCAGTACCTTAAATCTGTGCCCAATTTGTATCCAAACCCACTGCCAATAGGTTTTTTTTTCTAATTTATCAGATCTCTTCATAATTATGAAGGTTCACATTAAATTTCAGCTTAAATTTGGATTTCTGTTCTTAGAACAGGGTTGATCACCACCTATTTGGACCTCTCATCTTTTGTATCACGTCAGTAAATCTCCAGTGTTGACATCCATTATGAAATGTGATGCCCAGTAGTACACACAATGGGTGGAATCTAGTTTTGGCAATTTAGGTCCCAGCCAGCAGTTGGAGATCTGCTGGGAACCATGTCTTGCTTATCATTGAGAGACCAGGTAAGCTGACACTTACCTGGACAGTGCGCAGCCTCCAGTCAGATTAAGTGTCTGTCCATTCATAAATCCGCAAACCCTCCCAAACCCCAAAACCTACTGGTGAATCAGAGGCTGTCAGCCCTTCAGTGCCACCAGGCCATAGCTGGTAATGCTTTGGGGCCTTCACTAGGATTCATCAGTGAATTCGTGATAGGAAAGTGGGAAGGTTGATGTTGGAGGGAAGCTCTTGCCGATAAGGCAGAGAGTGAAGTCAGAACTTTGTGCAGCGCCTTGCTTTCAGTGAGATATTTTCCCCCTCCAGTATGCCACTGCCAACCCTGACAGATTTTCCCTGGGCAGCTTTCTGGAAACATGGGAGAACCATGCAATTTGAATTTAATCCCTGAAGCATCATTAACTCCCAATGAGCTTCAAACTAATTTGAATTAAACGATTTTTGAACAAGGCAGTTATCTTCCTGATGCTAGTTGCCTTTTACTGCCCTGCACTAAATGGAGACAGGTCTCCTGCCAACTGGGGCCTTACACGTCGTCTGCCTCATGGTCGTTCAGGCCCGGCCTCCACCTTTTCCCATTTCAACAGACTCCCAATAAATTATACCCGATTGAGGGCAAGACAGGGACAGATTAATCAGGGAGAAATCCTATGGTCAGATAGCTTACTAATGCTCCATGTCCACATCTAAAAAATAAGTGAACATATCATAGAATGATTATGATGCAGCCCAAGGCCATTTCATCCATTATGCCTGCCCCACATATGGAGGATACCTAGCAACCTAGTGTGGGTTAATGGCATTCATAGGTATAGAAAAGAAAAATTAATGGCAGTGGGCCACAGACTTGATCCTAAAGAGAAATAAAACCACCCATTTAGCTTTGTAAGAAAATAGAATTTCTTAATGATTGACCTTGATTTAATTTTCCTTTGATCTGCACTTTTCCATTTGTCCTTAGACTTCAAGAGAACTCACAGAAGATAAAAATAAGCCGACAGAGAAAATTTCAAAGTGTACAAAGCAAACAGAATACATTGACGTGGAGGCATTGACTAAATTCCGAGCTTCAACTAAAGACAAACTAGAACACAAGCAGACCTACGTGCACATGCTACATCTTCATTGGAAGATGCCATTCAAAATTTTCCAAGATATATCTATTTACTGAGGAGAAAGATCATTCCAACATCAAATTGTTTTTAATTCATATAGAATTAGAGGAAAATTGAAACCCCTGAATGTTTCAGAAATGATGGGGAGCAAACACATAAAAGTGCAGAGTGATGCAGATAAAGGACAAGGCGCTGAGGAAAATACCTGGGTGCAACTAGGGATGCCACATATTTCAGAGGAGCAACACAGCAAACTGATGACTCCCACAGAACCTAAGAAAACAGAACATTTTGTGTCTTTTCCAGGGGAGTTGTCGACAGGTGCAGACAATGAAACATTACCAGAGCAACTGAGAAAATTAGACAAAGAAAATAAACATCGCGGTGACAAAATAGCAGAACTTGAAGCTTATATTTTAAAACTACAGGGTCCCCAACGCTTAGCAGAGCCAGAATTCAGAGGAAATAAGGCTGTTGACAATCAGCAGATTTTAGAAGAGAAATTAAAAGAGTATGAAGTTATGTTGGAGGATAGGACAGACGAGTCAGAGATCTTGAAGAAGAAACTCAATGAGGTGGAGCTGTCATATCATCAACTTCAATTTGAATGTGATGCCCTCAAAGGCAAGCTAGCTTCTGTGAGGGAACTGGAATCACTAGATTCTCTCAGCAGTGACGAGGAAACGGAAGGGAAACATAGTGCCAAAGCGGAGCTACTCCAAAGAGTCAGAAGTTTAGAAGGACTTTTGAAGATTCAGGAAATGAGTGAGAAGGAGTTAACAGAAACAGTCAAAGAACTTCAAGGGGAACTTCTGCGTAGCCAGGAGAATCAGAGACTGCTTGGCTTACGCTGTGCCAAATTGGATCAGTTGACAAAAGAGAAAGAAGATGTGGAAAGCAAGTTAGAAGAGAGGTACAGTCAAGTCGAGCAGCTACAGAAAGAAAAAGAGAAGTTGGAGGAAGATTGCCAAGAGCAAATGAAAATGTTAATTGATGAAATCAAGGAACGGGATGAAGCCCATTCCCAGCTTGAGGTGATTAACAAAGATTTGCTTCTGAAAATCAGGGAACTAGAAGAGTCCAAAACTAGTCTTGAGTCAAAGGTTGCCAAATTCAAGACGGACCTGGAAGAAAGGATGAATAGTGAATTACAATTAGAAAAGCAGTGCTCAGATCTGGAAAAAACTGTCCGAGATTGGGAAAATTTTGAGCAACAGCTGAATGAGCAGTTTAAGCGGGTCGAAAGTAAGCAAAATAGCAAAATAAAGAATCTTAGAAAGCAGCTTGAAGAGAAAGATGAAACATTAAAAAATACCATGCAAATGGTGGAAAAACTCAAGAAAAGCATCAAGGATGCAGAGAGCCAACTTCAGGAGAGGCAGCACATCTCTCCAGAGATCCTTAAGGAGAAGAAGCAACTCGAAACAGAGCTGAGCAGAAAGGCTGAAGCTGAAATCGATAAGGCAGAGTTCATTGTGAAGATGAGAAGCAGGTTTGAAATGGAGGTGAATGAGAAAAGCCAAGAGCTGGAAGACTGCAAGGATGAAATTGAACGCTTGAATGAAGAAATCGGACAGCTGCGGGAGCAACAGTGGCAGCAACAAGAAGCCGAAAGGAAGCTGCAAGAGAGGAGCAAGATGCTGGAAGAGCTGGTGGAAGATCTGAAGGAAGGGGAGACGAAGGTCCTACAGGAAAAGATAGCTCGCATGGAAGAGCTGCTCAATATGAAGGAAGACACTGAGGAGACATTACAGGCAAGGATTGGGAAACAGGAGACTTTATTAAAAGAAATGGAAGAGACTGAAAGAAGGCTAGCACAACGGAATGAAGAACTGGGGATCAAACAACGTGGGATGAGTGAAGAACTACATCGCTGGAAAACCAAGTGCTCCAACCTTGAAAAATTTGAAAGGGAAGTGAAACTTGAGTCAAAATGCCAGAGAGATAGGATAAAAGACTTGGAAGTTACCAAAACCAATTTGGAGGTGCAACTTCAAAAGAAAATCAGCGAGTTTGAAGAGCTTGACCTTTTGAAGAAGAAAGAACAAGCAAGTGTAACAGCAGAGCTGAACAAAAAGATTGAAGAGCTTGAATTCAAAGAGTCTGTCTGTCAAGCAGCTAAGCAAAACGTTGAAACGCAGTTGAAGAAAAAGATGAAAGAGTTTGAAATTTCCGAGGCAAATGTTAAGAGCCTTCGGAGCAAACTTGAGGAGGCATTGCATGAGAAGCAAAGTGAAATACGAAAAGTTGAAACTACCATGCGGCAAGAGAAGGCGGCACTGGAAGCTGAGCTTGCTAAACAGTCTCAGTCAGTGATTTCATTGGAGGCTATGATCAAAGAGGAATGCCAAATCTCACTTAACTTAAAGGGAGAGCTGCACACTAAAGAAGCAACTTTAAAAATGCTGCAGGAGGAGCACTTAGTGCTGCTGGCGAGAATTCAAGGTTTGGAACAGGTGGGTGCAAAACCTTGTGGCTTTGAGAGGTCAGTGATATGGAATAGTTTCAGTAGGGGCTCATAATTGCAGTCAAGCGTTGACCTGATTGGATTTCCATTTCAACATTCAGTTTTGTTTTCTGGCAAAGCTTTAGTCAGCAGTGTGGGGGCCTGTCTGAAAAGCAGCATGGAGGGCAACATCTGGAAACTGTGAATGAGGATCCATGCTGTGTTCGTACATACAGTGAGAACAGATTACCTCTAATATTCCATTCTTATGCCAATATTTTTTGTCTTCACTCTAGTACTTGAATGCTTAGTTCACAAAATATTACAGAAAAGGTTGAAAAAGGCTCAAGTGAATTTTAAAATCATTGACATGAACTGCACCTAAATCACGGATCAGTGAGATATTTACAATAAGCTATTCTTGTAAGATTTGGTGTTACAGGTTATCCACTAGATATTTCTTTGTTGAGACATTTGAAAACATTTGTGAAAATGCAATGCAAAGACCCCCTGTATGATGCCATTGTTTGAAGTTCTCTGTAGCTGTAATATCAGAATATATCATGAATATTACATGCCAACTTGTCCAATAGAGTGACTAGAACATGCCTTTCATCATGAATAAGTAAATACCTCTTCAGCAAACTGTTGCAATGCCATTTGCGCAGTAGGTTACTGTCGTCAAACCAACAGAGGATGTTTCAATGTGAAAATATCTGCGCAGTTTAGAGATGGAAATTTTTTCAGCAGCAATATAACGTGACGGTTCAATTGGTCCCAGTGGCATGAAAGGCAGCATTGTTTTTTTCCCTATAAATGGATGATAAGGTGAAAGAGATTCATTATATTATCTCACGCAGGAAAGAGGGAACAGATGTACTGAATGTTAATGTCACTATTGGTGCCTCCTGGCAATTGCAGGATCTGGAGGAGGCGAAGGATGACGGGACAAAACTCACTGAGTGGGAGAATAATAAGCGTGACATGGATGTCCTCGACCGGAGGTTGGAAGAACTCACGCAGTCTGAGCAGATACTCAAACAAACCATTGACAACTTCAGAAAGACAGAAGCTGCTTTACAAGGAAGGTAGGGAAATGCAACAGGCAGTGGCACTAATTCTGTTTCTCTTACACATCTGGTACCTTCAAACTTGTTCAGATCAAAGGGCTGTAGAAAGGGAAAGGAAAGCAATGCTGTACCATTGGGGAAATCTCTCAAGCTTCGGCCACTATGGTTTACCTGAACAAGCAAGAGTAATGTTAATTAGGGCTGTTGGTTTCAAGTAATTGAATACTGGTTCCATTTTCTACATTTCTGTCTATCTTTATGTAACAGGGCAGCAGTGGGATTGGAATAACTAATTTCCTAAGTGTGTTTACACTGACCAATGGCACTGAACAAAGGAATTTACCTAGAATATGATACATTGCACAAACCACTGGCATAAATGTTGTGCTATGTTCACAACCAAATGAGTTTTTGATTAGATTACTTACAGTGTGGAAACAGGCCATTCGGCCCAACAAGTCCACACTGACCCGCCGAAGCTTAACCCACCCATTCCCCTACATTTACCCCTTTACCTAACACTACGGGCAATTTAGCGTGGCCAATTCACCTAACCTGCACATTTTTGGACTGTGGGAGGAAACCGGAGCACCCGGAGGAAACCCACGCAGACACAGGAAGAATGTGCAAACTCCACACAGTCAGTCACCTGAGTCGGGGATTGAACCCGGGTCTCTGGGGCTGTGAGGCAGCAGTGCTAACCACTGTGCCACCGTGCTGCCCAGTTGTACCATAAAGAGTTTGAATTTAATGTGACTCACAATTACTGGATTGTAGAGATAAAGGTTAGTAAAGTATCTATTTCACTATCTATTTCAATGAACCTGCATAGATGTAAAGAGCTGATTTACTTCCTTCTGTGTCATCCTATAATTTTTTTTTTGATTATGCAAATTAAAGAACTATTGATCAAACCACTGTGAATCATACACAGCCTGTAAGATTTCCTGATCTATCCTAGCATTAGATGCTATTTAAAACCATATGTAACATATTTTGAGGGGTTTTGAAATGAATAGGTATAAATTAAGAGCAATAAGATATCACTGGAGCTATTTCTTGTAGTCCTAGTCATAGAGATTTATAACACAGAAACAGACCTTTCAGTCCAACTTGTCCATGCCGACCAGATATCCTAAATAAATCCGGTCCCATTTGCCAGTATTTGTCCCATATCCATCTAAACCCTTCGTATTCATATACCCATCCAGGTGCCTTTTAAATGTTGTAATTGTACCATCCTCTGGCAGTTCATTCCATACACGCACCATCCTCTGCATGAAAAGGTTGTCCCTAATGTATAGAGAGAAATAAGAAGACAGAATGTAAACAAAAAGATACACATGAATAACAGTGCAAGAAAACTAAATGGCAGGATAAAAATGAGAAAGAAAATTTGGCTAAAACACGAGCACAAGAGTTGAGTCCTGATCAAAAAGGTACACAAGGCATGGGGGTCTCGAGCTAGTAGCAGAATAGGCCATTTGATCCATTGAGCCTGCTCCAGTATGATCATGGCTGATCGTCAAGCTCAATGACCTGATCCCACCCTCCCCCAATACTCCTGAATCCCTTTAACCAAAAGAGCTAGATCTAGCTCCTTCTTGAAAACGCAAAATGTCTTGGCCTCAACCACTTCCTGTGGTAGTGAATTTTACAGGCTCACCATTCCTTGGGTGAAGAAATCTCTTCTCACCTCAGTCCTAAAAGATTTACCTCTTATCCTTAAATTATGACCTGTGGTTCAGGACTCCCACACCATTAGGAACATCCTTCTAACCTGTCTAGTCCTGTTAGAATCTTTTAGGTTTCTATGAGATCCCCTCTCATTCTTCTAACCTCTAATGTATGCAATCCGAACTGACTCAATCTCTCCTCATACATCAGTCCTGCCATCACAGGAATCAATTTGGTAAGCCTTCACTGCAACCCTCTGAACATTCTTTCTCAGGTAAGGTAACCAAAACTGCACACTATATTCCAGTTGTGACTTCATCAGTGTCTATATAATTGCGGCAAAACATCACCACTCCTGTAGTTGAATCCTTTTGCTATGAAGGCCAACACAGAGTTTGCCTTCTTTACTGTCTGCTGCACCTGCGACTAGGACACCCAGGTCTCCTTGAACATTCTCCTCCCACAATTTACAGCCATTCAAATAATAATCTGCCATCCAGTTTTTGGTACCAGTGTGGATAGCCTCACATTTATCTGTAGCATTTGCCCACTCACTCAGTGTGTCCAAATCACACTGCAACATCTCTGCATCCTCCTCACTGCTCACTCTTTCACCCAGCTTTGTGTCATCTGCAAGCTGAGATATTACATTTAAATCCTTCATCTAAATCATAAACATATATTGTAAATAGAGAAATTTGGGGATCTTGTTTGCGAGTTGAGCAAACAACCTGTTAGGATTGTCTCAGTGAATCTGGCCATTATCCTTAGGCTTGCAGCCAATGCTACCTTTGTTATGGACATTGGGTGTCTCTGAGACCATTTAAAGGTAACTGGCACCCCCAGGTGTCCTATGGTTCCTGACAACAAGGAAAGATGGTACGAGACCAATTACGGCAAGACCTGAGACAAGGTGCCCCATTCCTCAGTTGCTACCTTGGTGGCAATATAGAGGAAGGAAAAAAAGCTGTCTGTTTATGGATGGAAGGCAGGGCCACAACACCAGAGGTTCATCAGTAGCCCAAGCTTTAACTGCTGCATGACTGCTGGCGAAAATGGCCTTCCACCCTATTGGAGTCGCTAGACGGGTTTACCACATAGCATGCTCAGCTTTGGCACAACAAACAAGATCAAAACACTTAATTACAAATATTATTAATTGCTTTAAATATTATTCGCATGCTTTTTGATGCCTCCTGAGGAGCACAAGTCAACAGGCTGTGTGATGTACTTCTAACTTGAAGTGAAGGGTGGGTTTTTGCTTGTGGAGACTTGTGTGGATGTCTAGTGTCTGAACAATGGATATTGTGCAATCAAATTTCTCATAGAATCCTTACAGAGTGGAAGCAGGGCATTCAGCCCATTGAGTCCATAACATCCCACCAAGACCCACCCCATCCCTGTAATTCCCATGGCCAATCTACCTGCACATCTTTGGACAAAGCCAGAGCACCCAGAGGAAACCCACACAGTCACTGGGAGAATGTACAAACTCCACACAGACAGTCACCTGAGGGTGGGATCAAACCTGGATTCCTGGTGCTGTGAGGCAACAGGCTCCGTCCCCACTCCCAGCTCCACACCTACACCAGGTCCTAGCTCCCAGCCTTGCTGAGTTTTCACCATTCCCCCTGACCTCCCACTCACTGAGGACAAATGATCAGTCCTCAGCAAAGGCCTCACCTTTATCCCCCTCCGCCCACGCATCAATGAATTTAATACACGCCGTGACGTCGAACACTTCTTCTGCCGCCTCCGACTCTGTGCTTACTTTTACAATCAGGACTCTCGCCCACCTTCCGAGGACCCCTTTGCCTGTCTTCCATCCAACTGGACACCCCGTGCTGGCCTAGTACCTGCCCTCAATCTCTTCATTTCGAACTGCCGCCGAGACATTAACCGCCTCAACCTGTCTACCCCCCTCCCCGACTCCAACCTCTCACCCTCACAATGCGCAGCCCTCCACTCCCTTTACTCCAATCCCAACCTCACCATCAAACCAGCAGATAAAGGGGGTGCAGTGGTAGTTTGGCGCACTGACTTCTACACCACTGAAGCCAGACAGCAACTCAAAGACACCTCCTCCTACTGCCCCCTTGACCATGACCTCACACCCCATCACCAAACCATCATCTCCCAGCCCATACAGAACCTCTTCACCTCAGGAGATCTCCCACCCACAGCTTCCAACCTCATAGTCCGGGAACCCCGCACTGCCCGGTTCTACCTCCTTCCCAAGATCCACAAGCCTGACCACCCTGGCCGACCCATTGTCTCAGCATGCTGGTCCTCACCCTTAACAATTTCTCCTTCGAATCCTCCCACTTCCTCCAGACCAAAGGGATAACCACGGGAACCTGGATGGGCCCCAGCTATGCCTGTCTCTTTGTCGGCTACGTAGAACAGTCCATCTTCTGTAGTTACACCGGCACCATTCCTCACCTCTTCCTCCACTACATTGATGACTATATTGGCACCACCTCGTGTTCCCGCGAGGAGGTTGAGCAATTCATAAACTTCACCAACACATTCCACAAATTCACCTGGACCATCTCTGACACCTCCCTCCCCTTCCTGGACCTCTCCATCTCCATTGATGACGACCGACTTAACACTGACATTTTTTACAAATCCACCGACTCCCACAGCTACCTGGATTACACCTCTTCCCACCCTACCTCCTGCAAAAATGCCATCCCGTATTCCCAATCCCTCCGCCTCCGCCATATTTGCTCCCAGGAGGACCAGTTCCACCACAGAACACACCAGATGGCCTCCTTGTTTAGAGACCTCAATTTCCCTTCCCACGTGGTTAAAGATGCCCTCCAATGCATCTCGTCCACATCCCGCCCCTCCACCCTCAAACCCCACCCCCCCAACCGTAACAAGGACAGAATCCCCCGGTGCTCACCTTCCACCCTACCAACCGTCGCATAATTTGGAGATGCCGGTGTTGGACTGGGGTGTACAAAGTTAAAAATCACACAACACCAGGTTATAGTCCAACAGGTTTAATTGGAAGCACACTAGCTTTCAGGTGATAGTGGAGGTCTCAATTGTAAGGCACAGAATTTATAGCAGAGAACACAGGGGGCTAACACCTTCAACATATTGTCGAGCTAATATCAATTGTTATAGCTAATCTGAGAGTGCAACTTTTAAAAAAAGGTTTTGTGATTTACACATGAAAGAAGTGAAACTATCATGGTCTTCGAACAGATGAAAGACTCAACAGACAATCAAGGTATTTTTCAATGTATAATTTCAGTTACATCACACTGTAAACTTTTGCTATAACTTCTGTGCCTTACAATTATGTCCTCCACTACCACCTGATGAAGGAGCGACACTCTGAAGGCTAGTGCTTCCAATTAAACCTGTTGGACTATAACCTGGTGTTGTGTGATTTTTAACCTTCGCATAAACCACATCATCCAAAGACATTTCCGTCACCTCCGAACAGACCCCACCACCAGGGATATATTTCCCTCCCCACCCCTTCTCCCCACCCCTATCCATTTTCCACAAAGACCGTTCCCTACATGACTACCTGGTCAGGTCCACGCCCCTCCAGCAACCCACCCTCCCCACCTGCCACCTTCCCCTGCCACTGCTGGAATTGCAAAACCTGCATCGAACACTCACATCCATCCAAGGCCCCAAAGGAACCTTTCACATCCATCAAAGTTTCACCTGCACATCCACCAATGTTATTTATTGAATCCGTTGCTCCCAATGCAGCCTCCTTTACATTGGGGAGACCGGACGCCTTCTTGCAGAATGCTTTAGGGAACATCTCTGGGACACCCGCACCAATCAATCCCACCGCCCCATGACCGAACATTTTAACTCCTCTTCCCACTCTGCCGAGGACATGCAGGTCCTGGGCCTCCTCCACTGCCACTCCCTCACCACCCGACGCCTGGAGGAAGAACACCTCACCTTCTGCCTCGGCACATTTCAACCCCAGGGCATCAATGTGGACTTCACCAGTTTCCATATTTCCCCTCCCCTCACCTTACCCCAGTTCCAACCTGCCAGCTCAGCACCACCCTCATGACCTGTCCTACCTGCCAATCTTCCTTCCCACCTATCCGCTCCACCCTCCTCTCCGACCTATCACTTTCATCCCCACTTCCATGCACCTATTGCACTCTTACTACCTTCTCCCCAGCCCCACCCCTCCTCCGATTTATCTCTCCACCACAGAGGCTCCCTGCCTCATTCCTGATGAAAGGCTTTTGCCCGAAACATCGATTTTCCTGCTCCTCGGATTGCTATGCTTTTCCAGAACCACTCTAATCTTGACGGTGTTTTCTTTTGTCTGTCTGGCAGGATGGGCTCCACTTGAAACATATGCTATGTCCTATGTCCAGTCTCCTACCATGTCAAATGCAAATCCTGGCAGCAATAACCTGGACCATGTCATTGGTCACTACAAATTGTTCATGGTTATCTTTGGGAAGCAGTAGTAATCAGGGGAAACCTGTTAACTGTACTTGCAGGCCTCAATTCACAAAGACAATCCAAGGTATGATATAGTACACAAGGGAACAGACTACCTCTGGAGAAAGTGAGGACTGCACTGCCGGAGCTCAGAATCCAGAGTGTGGCCCAGAGTCCAGAGCTTCATCAGGAAGCTTATGCCTAAAACATCAATCCTTCTGCTCCTTGGATGCTGCCTGACCTGCTGCACCTTTCCAGCACCACACTCTCAATGACAGACTACCTCTGCCTCATTGTGAAATGTAAATTTTTGACAAGATGTGCTTATAGGCAATGTTGCCTTCTTTGGGTGAAGTGGGACATGGGTGGAGGAGAGAAAGTTTCACACTTACAATTTCCTAGTGCATTTGTGTGACTGGGCTTGTGCTGTCTTCATTGAAATAAAGTCTATATGTCAAAAGTCCATGTACAGCCATCCCATTGACCTTCGTGTCGACAATATCGAAGATGAAGAAAGCTGTCATTTACGTGTCCAGCACATGGTGACTGCTCATGTTACTAAGGATCTGTTCTGCTCCTGATATTCCACACGTAGGCTTATTGGAAGCATGACCAAAGGACTCAGTCACAGCAGAGGTTATTATCACAATGGTCATTACACAATGAAGACATGGAAAGATTAGAGAGTAATGGAGGCACCTGAAAGCCCAGGGCTAATAGCAACATTTGGTGGCTGCTGAGCAGCCTCCACATAAAGGTGCAGTTGAAAGTCCCTTCAGGATCTGGAGGAGGTGCAGGAGGCCCAAAATCTTGATACAATTTCCTCCAGATGAGTGAGGCCTAATGCCATTGCACTACTGGAATGGAGCCTGAGGTCTGAAGGGATGTGTGGACATCCTATCCCCAATGGCTGTCAAAGTAACAGGCATGCTATTTGTACAGCTGACTGCTTCCAGGCATCCATTGAAGACCTGTGTAGGATCTCTCAAGACTCAATCCACAAATGTATCAAGGCAATTTGTGCCAGACCACATTGCTTTATCTCATTTTTCTGTGGCAAGGTCAGTGTTACTACCTCTGCAATAAGTTTTGCCAAAATAGCTGGCTTCCCCCAAGTACAGGCTGCTGTACATGTGTTGTGTTGAGAATAGCAACTCATAAAATAGCTGACTGCATCACTAGAAAACAATTCCATTCAGTCACATTAGAGGTCTGCAACCAGGTTTCCTGGAAGCTGTCAAGATGCCTCTATCCTTGAGATCCCATAGGTTCCCATAGGTTCCTGCTCCATTTCAAGAGCTAGATGTCTTACAAGGATGGTTACTGGGAGACAAAGACTGCTCTCTGGAAACAGGGCTGAAGATACCATTGCATCATGCCCTGAATACAGTCAAACGTAGTTTGAATGCTCCCCATTCTTCTGCAAGGCCACTGGGAAGCTGACATTGAGCCTCATGAAAGTGAGGCTTCTATGGTTGGACTGATGTGGGAAAGGTTGATTGCAATGCATTCCAGACAGAGTGTCTCATGTAAACTTTGCATGGTGTGGCTTGCAAAACTAGAGCAGGCAA
>NC_057741.1:23047721-23068235 GCF_004010195.1 Chiloscyllium plagiosum | reverse complement strand
ACACAAACACACACACAAACACACACACAAACACACACACACACACACAAACACAAACACACACACAAACACAAACACACACACAAACACACACACAAACACACACACACACACACACACAAACACACACTCACACACATGTGCGCAGCCACTGCCGCCAGCCGCACAACCTTTTACTGCAACATTTTGACGGGTTCCACCTTTGCCCTGTTCAGGACAATGTTGGAGAGATTATGTGGGGAAGGGGGGGTTTAGGGTACACCCCTCTGTAGAACTTCAGGTAAAGTGTAGGGAGAGAGGGAGGGTGGGCAGTCTGTCATTTGGAGACGGTGCCTGTTTAATTACTGTAAACAAAAGATGCGATCACTGCTGGAAGCACGTCTTTGATGTAATGTTTCCATCGGGACTGGGAGATCTCCTTCGGATAATCCGATTTTTGGATAATTGGTATTCGGCTAATCGAGTTTCCTCTGTAATCAATTATCCGAACGAAATAGTGCCTGCCCATCTCGTTCAGATAATCAAAGTTCCTCTGTACTCAATGCACTGACCAATAAAGGCAAGCATACGAAACACCTTCTTCACTACCCTGTCTACCTGTGACTCCACTTTCAATGAACTGTGAACCTACACCCCAAAGTCTCTCTGTTCGACAACGCTTCCCAGGATCTTACCATGAGTCCCCAGAAATTACCTGGGTCCCTGAATGCAGTGACAATAGCTGTTGCCTCCTCCATCTCAAATATTGGAACTGTTGATGGAAAAAACTATGGGAAAGGTTCTAATTTTATTGAGTTTTTGGTGAGCCTAATTATACAACGCAAATATTCATAACAAGTCGTTTACAGCTAGAAGCATTTTAGTTTCATTTGAATGTTGTCATTTGTAAAAAAAAAACAATTAGCTGTGCCATTGCAGAGTTTACATTTATTGGTCTCTGGTAGAATTTCTCTGCATATGATGTGTCTGATGTACAGACTTGATTTGGACAGATCAAAGAGATTTCTGGGGTCTGAATCTTTGAAGCACAAATGGTCAATGGGTCACTGACTGCTTTTTTACAAAACAACATTGAATTGTTCATTCCTCTTCAAGTGACAAGCACATATCTGAGGAGCATTGAAGGCTTCTCTACAGGGGAATGAAGCTAGAAATTATATGAGCTTTACCCTGAAACGGTTTGCATTGTGTTTGACATAGGAATGGAGCAGCAAGTGCCAGCAATGACATCCTATGATACAAGTCATGTATATGCCAGTGTAAAAGGTTCCATAGGATTTCTTGTATTTTTTTGACTCTGTGCTATCGGTTACTCTTATTTAGAATTCAAGAGTTGGAACTGTCAGAGCAAAGGCTTCTGAATAAAATCAACGAGTTAACTTCCAAATCACAGCAATCAATGACCAGTGACCCACTACTTGCAGGGAAGCTTCGGAGTCTGCAAATTTCCGAGAAGAGTCTTAAATTTTCGGTAAGGCTCATTCTAAATCCCGTCATCCATTTTTCTTGCTCGTCCAGACAATCTGACATGGAGCAATTATCCATTATCCTAACCTTCACCCAGGTGATGTTTTTGTCGTGTTGGGATACAGTCATTGAGTCATAAAGATGCACAGCACGGAAAAAGACCCTTCGGTCCAACCCGTCCATGCCGACCAGATAGTCCAACCCAATCTAGTCCCATCTGCCAGCACCCGGCCCATATCCCTCTAAACCCTTTCTATTCATATACCCATCCAAATGCCTCTTAACTGTTGTAATTGTACCAGCCTCCACCACTTCCTCTGGCAGCTCATTCCATACCCATGCCACCCTCTGAGAGAAAAAGTTGCCCCTTAGGTCTCTTTTATATCTTTCCCCTCTCACCCTAAACCTATGCCTTCTACTTCTGGACTCCCCAACCCCAGGGAAAGGACTTTGCTTATTTATCCTATCCATGCCCCTCATAATTTTTGAAACCTCTATAAGGTCACCCCTCAGCCTCTGACGCTCCAGGGCAAATAGCCTGTAGAGCTTGAGGATTTCACAAGTGGGAATAGGATAGAGAGGAGATCACCTTTTGAGCCAGCCCCAAACAATTACGGTGCAAATTCTAGACAATGTGATTCCCTCTTCAGCTTCCTAGACACCAGCAAGAACAACTACAAGGGCACTCCCAAGAGAGACATTAAAAACATTAGGCTAATTTAGATAAAAAACAATTCTTAGAACATTCCTCTCTGACTCCCTCAAAGATGATCCAGTAAGTTCCAGCAGACTGGTAGGGAGACATCTGTCTGTATCTTGGGAGATTTGATTTGATTTGTTATTGTCACATGTGCCGTGATACAGTGAAAAGTGTTGTAACCAGACAAGTCGTACCTTACATAACTATATCAGAGTAGTAGGACAGAATGCAGAATATAGTGTTACAGCTACAGTGAAGGTGCAGAGAAAGATCAACGCTAATATATGAGAGGTCCATTCATAAATCTGATAACAGTGGGGAAGAAGCTGCTCTTGATTCTGTTGGTACGTGTTTTCAAACATTTGTGTCTTCTGCTTAATGGAAAAGGGTGCAAGAGAATGTGACCAAGGTAGGAGGGGTCTTTGATGATGTTGGCTGTTTTTCCGATGTAGTGGAAGTGTAGGTGGAGTCAATGGATGGGAGGCTGGTTTGCTTGATAGATTGGGCTGCGTTCACAACTCTTTGTAATTCCTTGCGGTCTTGGGTAGAGCAGTTGGCATTTCAAGCTCTGATGCATCCAGATAGGATACTTTCAATGGTGCATCTATGAAAAGCTTCCACAGATAGTTATATTAGTTACACTCAGGAACTCACTGAACTCTCTTTAGCAGGAATATGTTTCTTGTTACATAAGCCAATAATTTGCACCAGTAGTTGATGACTCTGTGGATAGGTTAGTTACTATAGGAATTGCACCCAAACAAGGCCTTGTCCTCATGTGACATTAATCTTGAAATATGACTGGAACCTGGAGCTTCAAAACTCGGAGTCAGCGACACGATACACTGCACCACAAGATCTCCCTCAGCAATAGTTTGTGTACATCTTAATTCACTGTTAGCTAATAGGTCATAGCCTAATAGAAAAGGTCACGGTACTAAGACTCATGTAGCTTCTCTTATCAGAGTGTTTGTGTTTAGCTTCTGCCTTTGTATACATGTTCCTTGTAACAATTGAACTAACTGGGGCTCACAATTGATCTTTTAAGGTGTTCTTTTTTAGCATTGCCTTATTATTTGCCATCCTTGAGTTTTTTTCCCCCTAAAACAAGATAGGACACTGAGAGAAAGGAGCATTAAATTGGGTCAGTTGTGAATAAATAAATGTGATGTCAACATGCCTGTTTCTGTTGCCAATGACCATCTCACTGAAAAGTTCTATTCTATTATATTGTGATTGTATTTTAACTCCATGTGAAATAAAACAGGCAGAGAATTACAAAGGTATTGGTTAGTCCTTTTTATTTTCCATATGTAAAAAAAGTTCTGTATTTAATGTTTGTTCTTTGAAACATTAATGATCTGGTTAGGAAAAAGAAACTGTACTTTTGGGAAGTTTTCTCCCGGCATGTTTTACTGTAAAGAAAGAGTAATCAAAAGACTCAGGGATGCCATGAGAATCACTGTCCAATCGCACTTGTCAAAGCAAGTATTAGTAAAAGTGATTATCACCCAGTCTTTGTGGAGGTCAAGTCCCATCTTCACACTAAGATTGTGCTCCATCATGTCATGTGGTACTAATAGGGATTGGTTAAGACCAGTTTTAGCAGTTCAAAACTACTAGGCAGTCTGAGCCATCAGTTTAATTGTAATACTCAATCTGTAAACTCATGGCCATCCCATCCCTCCCCAAGAAGCTGAGTAGCTCTGTCTGTTCTCTGTTCCGATTAGTAGAGTGAATGATTTCAGAGTAATTCTGACTATTTGAAATACAATATATAATCTTTAGTGGAGACCTAATCTCACCTTATATCACTTGCTCTGACAGTGACACCCAGGGTAAGTTATTGCAGAGCTCTAACATGTCTCCTCACTATTCTCATCTTCCTTTGAAGCTTGCTGAAAAGGAGAAGTCCGAAGAGATGCTGAAGGGAAAACTGTGGCGTTTGCAGAGTCAGCTCAGGATGAAAGAGGATGAGATGAAGAAGCAATCTGAGTACTTTGAGCATTACAAGCAAAAGCAGCAGCAGCAAATGGTGAAGCTGAGGGAACGGGAGCAGTTCCTGCACAGCCAGATCTTCAAACTGGATAGAGAGAGGATCGACCTAAATGCGACCAGTGTCATCCTGAAAACTGAGCTTCAGCAAGCTACGGCAAAGTTCACGAAGCTGGAAAACGCACATAGCAAAAGGAGTAAAGATCTTTCTGAGCACGATACTGAACTTGTCAACGTGGCCCGTTCCATGGCAGAAAGAGAAAACCAAATCAAAGACAGTATTCTCGTGCTTCAGGATGACCTAAATAAGCTTTTAGAGAAAGAAGAGGCAACTAACGTGGAAAGGGAACAACTCAGGGAGAGACTTCAGCAAGCCGAAGACAATGAGGACTTCCTTATACATAAGCTGGAAGACTTCCGTTCACGGATCCACGAGTTGAAGTTATCGGAGAGCAGTCTGCAAGAGCAAACTGAGGAACTGGAAGAGGAGAATGAGAAGCTTAGAGCAGAACTAAAAGAAATTCAGGAGAATGAAAATTACCTGAAAGAAGTGCTAGAAGAAAAAGAGAAACTGGAGAGCTTAGTCGAGGAGAAGAATAAACTGCATAAAATGACATTAGTAAGTAATAATGTTGCCGAATGTAAAATACCTAATTTAGAGTTCTCATTATTTTTGTTGTCTTCCACATTTAAACATTATTATTTAAAACTAAACCTGCACTCCAAAAAGACGTGTTATTTTAATCTCTCCACATCTCCTTCCTAATGCTGATTATTTGTGCTTCAGTATTATTCTCGTGATTTCATAGCACTTCCAAGCAGAATTGCTGGATACTATTTGGGGTGGATATGCCAAAGTGAACCGTATTTCAAGGTGAGCGTGAAATTCCCGTAGAGTTTAGGGCTGATGGAGGATGCATCCATCCAAAAATTGGTGGATGCATTTGACTACCATGGAACTGATCTGCCAGGCCTTCTGCACGAGTATTATATCTGACTTAAGCCTGGAGAAATGACAGACAGGTTATCCAATTGACTGTCAAACCAGGAAGTGGTTGACTTTACAAGCTTTTACTGTCCACTAATGTGCTTGCAATTTCTGCTCTTAACTATAATAATTGGAAAAATGGGTTTTGGCTGTGCTGCTGTGAAATGTCTCTGTAAGTCACCTTGCAGTGGTTCCAAGCAGGTGAAGTATTTCTTCCTGCAAGTTTCCTATTTTGGAAAAGGTGCCATGGTGTCCAAAATGACCATTTTGCTGAACAAAGAGACCTTGGAGTGCAGGTCCATAATTCCTTGAAAGTAGAGTCGCAGGTAGATAGGATAATGAAGAAGGCATTTGGTATGCTTTCCTTTATTAGTCGGAGTATTGAGTACAGGGGTTGGGAGGTCATGTTGCAGCTGTACAGGACATTGGTTAGGCCACTGTTGGAATATTGCATGCAGTTCGGGTCTCCTTTCTATCAGAAGGATGTTGTGAAACTTGAAAGGGTTCAGAAAAAATTACAAGGATGTTGTCAGGGTTGGAGGGTTGTGAGTTATAGGGAGAAGCTGAATAGGCTGGGGCTGTTTTCCTTGGAGAGTTGGAGGCTGAAGGGTGACATTATAGAGGTTTATAAAATCATGAGGGACATGGATAGTTTAAATAGACAAGGTCTTTTCCCTGGGGCGGGGGAGTCCAGAACTAGAGGGCATAGATTTAGGGTGAGAGGGGAAAGACTTAAAAGGGACCTGAGGGGCAACTTTTTCACACAGAGGGTGGTGCATGTATGGAATGAGCTGCCACAGGGAGTGGTGGAGGCTGGTACAATTATAGCATTTAAAAGGCATCTGGATGGGTATATGAATGGGAAGGGTTGAGAGGGATATGTGCCAAGTGCTGACAAATGGGACCAGATTAGGTTCGGATATCTGATCAGCATGGATGAGTTGGACCAAAGGGTTTGTCCGTGCTGTGTATCTCTGTATCTCTATCACTCTACCATATGTGCCATCATCTTCTGTCCATTTGCTCAGACCTTGTGCTTGCCTTGACATTGGATGTTTTCTATATTGTAAATAACTTAGTATATGGGATTTAGTTACTTGTAAAGAATGTTTGGTGTAAACGGTTGTGCAGACAATTAGGTAGATTCTTTAATGTAGCCTTGAATTAGAGCTCAGGTCATTGACACTGAAGGAACAGCATCACATGGTGAGGTCATAAAGCATATGGTGGGCAAAAGTATTAAAAATGCACAAATAACCCAAACAATAGAGTTTGCAAAGAGTGTATGGCTGTTGCAGGTTACAGAGATTGGAAGGGATGTGTCTGTGGAGGCATTTGCACGGAAGATGAGAATGTTAAATTTAGACACTCAGTGCCCCATTTCTTGCTTCTGCTGCCTACCCTAAAATGAAGCCACCTATGGATTGACTTCACCATCACTAAAGTGGTCACCAGCAACAGCCATTTGGACCAGTGCCCTGTGGCATTCTGATGTGGGTGCAATGGCAAGAAAGCCAAGCCATTTCTCAACATCCCTGCAAGCACCTCTCTGGAGAAATCTAATCACATCGTTTATACACTTGAAACATGTAACTACTGTAGTTCAGAAAATAACAACACATTTGTGGTAGACTAATTTATTTTAGTCTTGAAATGAAATAAATTGCAAGATGTTAAAATCGCCACCTGTTTATTTTTTATTCCAGAATAACAGTGAACTCCAGTTAAATTCTGATGAAATACCAGGACATGAAACTTCGTTAGAGGTCAGAGTAAACCCCTGTTTTACAATTCAGATCTTTTTGCGACCATACCTGTTGAGTGTGGTTTCTTCTGAATTCTTTTTACTCACTTTATTCCTTCTGCACAAGGGACTGAATGAATGTAATAGTTTTATCTGTGCATGTGTCTTACTCACTGAACAATTGAACTGTGTTTGACGGGAGTGGTAGGAAGGATAATGTGGTTAGAAATTAAACCCATTCTTACAAACTCACTGGGAAAGAATATTGGTACACTAGCAGCAGCAGATATGCTGTGTGTCAGTTTCTTCACTGCTGACTCAGACCAACGTCACCCTTTACTGATTTGCTCTTAGGTCAGAGCATTCAATCTTCTGTGCGATAATTTTATGTTCAGATTATTGAAAAATTGATGACTGATGATTAAGCTCTATTTCAGAAATGAAGTCCAATTGAAAGCAAAAATACTGGTTAAGTAAGAAACATTTATCCTCAAAGCACTTGGAGACAACTGACCGAGTCTATTTAATGGAATATAGGTTGGTTTTCGTCATATCTTGACTCATAATTATCCATCAAAAAACATTCTGTGGGACAACTGAAATGAGATGATTTAACTCTGGGGATCTGGAAACTCCACCTACCCTGAAGATCACTATCCTATTCAATATTAACCCATCAACTAATATCACTGAATCTGATTGTTTGGTCATTATCACATTGTAGCTTATGGGATCCTGTTTTGTGTAGAATTTTTCTATGTTCTTTCACACGATGTTAGTGTCCCTGGCCAAGGCTGCATTTATTGTCCATCCCTAATTGCCCTTGAATTGAATTGCCTGCTCAGCCATTTCAGAGGGCAAGTCAGAATCAAGAATGGCAAATTCCCTTCCCTAAATAAAATTAAGGCAACAGATGGGTTTTTACAGCAATCAGTGATAGTTGTCATGGCCACCATCACCAACACTAGCTTTATATTCCATGATAATTTAATTCAAATTCTGCCAGCTCCCATTGTTAGATTTGAAACTCATTCCCAGAACATTGGTCTTGGAACCTGGATTACTTGTCAACTGACAGCTGCATTTTCCCTATTTGTTTTCACATTTCCCTCATTACAACAGAGACAATACTTCAAAGTATTTAATTGTGTAGAAAGTGTTCTAAGCTTGAGAAAGTTTTTATTTCATCAACTGAAGACACTGGCCTTGATTTTCCTGTGTTGGGGAGTGGACAGAAGTAACATTTGTGGTTGTTATGGGAGTGATGGGAACTGGAGAAGTGACCTTGGATCCACTGAGTTATGTCAAAATACCAGCATGCTTCAGGGCAGGTTCAAAGTGCAGCTGTCCTTTCCGCCATTGTGCTGTGCAAACCATGAAACATGCACACATGTGATTAGAATTGTAATTGAGAAAACATTTTGGAAAAATAGAAGATCCAGCTGTGTGATTCTGAGGCACTTTGTTGAATACCCAAACACCACCTTACAAATTGAGGGAGAATGTTACACACTTCTTTGAGCCATAGAGTCCTGTAGCACAGAAAAAAGACCCTTTGGCCCATGATGTCTGTGCTGGTCAAAAACTATCACCTGATTATTCTAGTCCAATTTTTCCAGCACTTGGCCCATAGCCTTTATATCTATGCATTGCAAGTACACATCTAAATCCTTCTTAAATATTATGAGGTTTCTGCCTCTATCACTCTTACAGGCAGTGAGTTCCAGACCCCATCACCCACTGAGTAAATACATTCTTCCTCACACCCTCTCTAAATCTGCCCATTACCTTAAATCTGTGCCCCGCGGTCATGAATTGCTTCACCACTGGGAAAGGTTTCTAGTATATTTATGCCCCTCATAATTTAGTGCATCTCAATCGTGTCTCCTTCATCCTCTGTCTTCTAGCTTTGAGGAAACGACCCCAGTCTATTGTAACTAAAACTTACCAGTACAGGCAATAGCCTGATATTAACTCTGCTGTCAGATCAGGATAGAAATTACATGTCCCAGAGAAAGTCAGTACTCAGTGGTGGTGCTACTGATGTCAAGACCAGTTCAAGATGCTCAGGAAGGTAGGCTCTCCACCTACACTGAGCTGGTTGCAGCCGCTACAATTCTTGGGAGCCTCTCTTAGCCTTCCTGGTTGCATTGGCTTTAATTTGCTGGGCTCCAGGGTGGGTTTGGAAGTTGGGGGCAGGGGGACGGAGGGGTAACTCTCTTAATTGGCTGTTTCCCCAAAATGTTCATCCAGAGTCCATCCACAGTCATTTCTGGAATCCAAATGCACAATGACCTGATAGAAATAGTACCTATCGAGATTTCATCTAATTCGGAAGACAGTTATATAATCCAAATACATAGATAAGGAATGAGTAGCCTAAGTGGACTTTCGAGCTTCCTCCACCAACAAAATTGTGGTTGATCTGCTTGTTCCTTCATCTATACTTCCTGGCTTAACCCCAACTGCCTTTAATTCCCTCGTTACTCAAGAATCTATCTCCCTCTGCCTTAAAAAAGTTTTGGTGACACTGGCTTCACTGCTGTCTGGGGAAGGGTCTCTAGGGAAAAAAGTTGCTCTCATCTCCATCGTAAATGGGAGACCCCTAATTTTTAAACTCTAGATCTAGTCTCTCTCACAAGGGGAAAGGTCCTTTTTTTAAAATAATTTACTCTGTCAAATCGCTCAGGAACATATATGTTTCAATAAGATTGCTTTTCATTCTTCAGAACTCCAAGTAATCCCTAACCTCTCCTTATTGGATAGACTACACCAAATTAGTCAAATGAAAATGTTTTTCACCCAGAGTGGTGGGGGTCTGGAATGCATTGCCTGGGAGGGTAGTTAAGGCTGGTAACTTCACAACATTACAAGTACTCATCCAAGTACTTTTTGAATGTTATAACATTCAAAGCTAAGGGGCTGATGCTGGAAAGTGAGACCTGTGTATATTTCTTGGTATTTTGGTACTACAGACTTGATTGGCTGAATTCGCTGTTTCGTACTGTATGGTTCTATGAACCTACTCTGAAATATTTCTAATGCAATTATGCAATCTCTCAAATAAGGAGGCCAAAACTTTACACAGCAATCTTAATATGGTTCTATATAGCTGTAACACAACTTCCCTAATTTTTATATTGAATTCCACTTGCAATAAACAACGAGGGGATCTGAAGAAGAATCATATTGGTCTGGAAATGTTAACTTTGTTTCTCTCTCCAAAGAACCGCCAAACCTGATGAATATCTCCATCATTTCCAGTTTTTACAGCAATATTCCATATTTCTTCCTAATCACTTGCTGGACCTGCAGACTGATAACTTTTGGTGGTTTATATACTAGATCCCTCTGTTCCTCAAAGCTCTGTAATGTCTTTTCATTTGAATAATATGCTGCTTGGGTCATTAGCAAACTTAAAAACAATACTTGATCATGTCATTCATGTCACCAATACAGATTTTAAGTAGTCAAAGCCCCAGCACTATTACATTGGCTCGCTACTTGTTATACCTTGCCAGCTAAAATATGACCATTTATGCCTACTCTGTATTTTCCTTTGGCTCTCCATAAGCAGTAAGCTCTTATTTTGTGAAGTAACCTTTCATGTGGCAGCTTGTCACATGTCTCCTGGACCTTTAAGCACGGTACATCCACAGATTTCCCTTTCTCAACTTCATTTGCTACTTCCTCAAAGAACCCTAATAAATTAGTCAAATCCACACAACTATGTTACCCCTGCCAGATTGCACTGAGATATTCCAAGTAGCCTGCTGTTATTGTCAATAATAGATTCTCGCACTTTTCTTTAGATAGATGTTAAGCTAACTTAGCAGGTCTGGCTGCATCTGTGGAGAGAAGTCAGAGTTAATGTTTCAGGTCAACTGACCCTCATTTTCTGCTCGAGGGCTGCGGCCTTCTGGACTCAATATTGATTCAATAATTTTAGGGCTTGAACTCTCCCATGTCTTTATCCCAAGTCTAACTCACTAGGCATTGTTATCACAGTCTGCTAATAAACACAACCATTGTTAGTACTAATAGTCCCCATTAATAGCTTTTCACCCTCCTAGCCAGATCATTATCCACTCCTTTGTCTGTCCCAACAGTTCTTCTCTCTCTCTGAGCTCTATTCTCACCTAACATTTCCTCCTTACCCCTTCCCCCCTCCCTATCTTCTGCATATCAGCTGACACTTTCCTAACTACTATCAATTCTGAGGAAGGGTCACTCGATCTGAAATGTTAACTCTGACTTCTCTCCAAAGATTCAGCCAAACCTACTGAGCTTTTCCGGAAGTTTCTATTTTTGTTTCTGATTTACAGCGCCTGAGGTTCTTTCGCTTTTTATTATGCTAACTTGTCTGTTGTTTCCTGCTTTCTGTTTCTCACCTTTCCAATATAGGGGAGACTCTACTTGTGTGTCAAGAAATACTTAGAGGAAGTCGATAATCGATATAAAAGTAGAATGGAACTGCAGTTCGTATTTTCCAATGTCAAAATAAATCAAATGTAGAATGCTATTCTTTTAAAGTTAACAAGAATCAATTATGAAGATTGATCCACATTTAACAAAACAACTGAATACAATGGATGCGTAATCTGGTTTCATTCTCCCTCGCTTTCTCCCAGTTTCCAAATCTCTCCAAGACTTTGTCCCGTTCTAGCTCTGTAGTCTCCTTCATGTTACAACCTTTTGAAATATCAGAGCTCCCCAAACTCAGGCCTGATGAGCATTCTGAAATGCAGCCACTGCATTGATGACCGAACCTTTGCCCATTAAGGTGCCGTGCTCTGGAAATCCTTACTGGAACCTCTCAACTTCTCTCTGTTCCTTTAAGGTGCTCTTAAAAACCTACCTCGTCTATTGAAAGAGGATATAAGCAATTTATTGGTCGATGCCTTAATATTGTCGTGTGGCATAGTGTCAAATTTTATTTGATCACATTTCTCTGAAGAAAGCAGCTTATGTTATCCTGCTACGTGAGAGGAACTATAAATGACTCCACGATTTGAGACAAATGTAAGCTGTTATTGCAATAAGAAAATCCATTCCTTCCCTCAGAGGTGCAGTGCTGGAGCTCAATAATTATAACTTTTAATTCACTTTATAACTGATGTGACTAGTTCACAAAATCTCCACATGACACTGGAAGGGAATTTCATAAGGGACATAAAAAACTCCTCCATGTCCAAGACTCATCTACAAAAACATGGGAACCTAACCAATATTAACACATACTAAAGCAACTATGCATGTGGTAAGAGGGAATTTGAGAGCGTGAAACATGTTGTCCCGTAATTTTGAAGGGAGAATACAGTCCCACTGCCATATTATTGTCGATTGCTGAAATTCTTATTTTTCTGCTTTAGGTAACTTCCAAGTGTAAGCACCTGAGCAGCATCTGCAGTGCAGTATTTCAGCACATGGTAAGCTCAGACTCTGATAATTATTCTGCAGAAAGTTAGTGCAATTCAGTAGGAAAATAATGCAAAAATTGTGTCTTATTTGAGGTTATTTGCTCAATTCCAGTGATGCTGGAGAGCAGCTGTGTTTATCAGTGTTTTCAGCTGAAGGTGATTATCAAAGTTATCTCAGTAACTTGTGGGTGTCAGATTGATACTGTCTTACCCAGTGTAACATGAAAATATTGAGTTGTTATCTGAGTAGAAACAAGTAGCAGGTTTCAAACATAGGCGAAAGTGAGGACTGCAGATGCTGGAGATTAGAGTCAAGAGTGTGGCGCTGGAAAAACACAGCAGGTCAGGCAGCATCCGAGGAGCAGGAGAATCGATGTTTCAGGCAAATGCCCTTTATCAGGAAAGAGGCTGTGAGCCGAGGAAGTGGTGCGATTGGGGAGGGGGTTGAGGCTGGGGTGGAGATAGCTGAGAGTGCAATAGGTGTATAGAGGTGGGAGTAATGGTGATAGGTCGGAGAGGAGGGTGTTTAGGGAGTGGCGATGGAGGAGGACCTGCATGACCTTGGCAGATTAGGAGGGAGAGTTGAAGTGCTCAGCCTGGAGGAAGAATGCCTCATCTTCCACCTCGCGACCCTCCACCCCACGGCATCAATGTGGATTTCACCAGTTTCCTCATTTCCTCTCCCCCCACCTTATCCCAGTTCCAACTTGCCAACTTGGCACCGCTCTTTTGAACTGTCCTACCTGTCCATCTTCCTTCCCACCTATCCGCTCCATCCTCCTCTCCAACCTATCGCCATTACCCCCATCTCCATCCATCTATTGCATTCTCAGCTACCTTCCCTCCCCATCCCCATCCCCCTTCCATTTATCTCTCCACCCCCTCAGCTCACAGCCTTATTCCTGATGAAGGGCTTTTGCCCGAAACACCGATTCTTCTGCTCCTTGGATGCTGCCTAACCTGCTGTGTTTTTCCAGCACCACACTCAGGTCTCAAACATACCTCATCCAGAATGGGAATTGAACCCACATTGTTGACCACATGCCATCAATATAGATATTTTTAAAAGACTGTCCTTTTGGTAGAATAAAAAAGTAAGTGACAATAAACATAAGTCATTGAACCATGAGTTATAATCTGTGTGATTAATTTGTTGGGAATTCCAAAACTTCTTCCCTCTGTTGCCCCATTTTGAAGCTTAAACATTATCCGAGTGAAAATTGAGAGCGGGAGTACAGCTATATAATGGTGATAACATGGTTAGAACTCTGGAGTGGTTATTGCTGCCTCACATTTCACAACTCCAAAGTTTCATCTGACACCACACCCCCTCTTCCACTGGTCCTGCTGCCCCACCCCCAACTTCAGGGAGCATTTTTCAAATAGATATGTCGAAATTCAAAGTTCAAAGTGGGTTAGGCCAAAATGAACATTCAAACTCTTTACAGGCCACTGCAAACTCTGCCAAAACAATTGTTGAGAATGAAACTTTGCTTTGGCATTATCACAGTTAAATTGATGTTGTGTTTCCTTGCCCTTGTAGGATGAGGAAACCTCGCCAAACAGATACAGAGACCTAAAGAACTCCTTAACTCACTTGCGATCCCAGCTGCAGGTAACTCAAGAAATAGGAGTTTCACCTTCAGCAACACAAGTATGCTTTGTACCCCTTAATACTAGTGTTGGCAAATGAATAGAATTACACTATTAAATGTAATATACTTTTCCGAACTGGTTACATGAAACAAACAAGCAGATATTTTCCAGAATTTTCAAAAAGGCCTTCTATGACATTTTTTTGTGATGAAAGTACCAGATTTTCCTCTGCTACAGAATCAGAGCTTTTCCTCTCTGTTGGAAGAAATTCCTGCTGCAAAGAAGTATCTTTGGAAGTAATTAGTTTTATAGTCTCAGATTCTTTTATGTAGAAGTAAAGTTGGCTGGGGCACTTTGTCCTTCCAGAGAGCTGGAACAGAAGCTGGGGATCCCAGCTGATGAAGTGAATCCAAGATCATGACATTAATTGCGTCAATTATGCACTTGTGTGATGGCCAGAAGTATGAAAGCTCCAGCGGCCTATGTACATCCCCTTTGAGAAGCTAGTGATCAAGCCTTTCAGATTTGGTTACACAGCCAATCACTTTGGTTAGGTCAGCTTGCTGTATGGCAAAATGTCGTATTCTTGCACTAGCATTGATATGGGTGACATCCTTATAAATTAGCTATCAGCTCTACATTACTTTTCCTGTTGTGTTGTTTCCAGTAATACACTGCACCTCTGCTACAGATCAGTTTAATCTACTCTCATACTACAGAATTTCTCTTTAGTTCCAAATAACAAATAGGACACTCAATTCTCCTGTGGAGAGCTGGACCTATATAAGTAATATTTCTTGAAGTTTATGATGGAAAATAAATGCTAATTTTGTGCATTCTTTTCTTTCTGTCGTCTAAATCCCCAATGTGTATTAAAATTGAAATACTGCACTCTCTGGTCAATTGCTGTCTTTCAGTTTGAGAAACTTGCCTACTCAGGGTCACTGATTTCTGCCATAGGTCTTCAAGCAACCATTTGCTACCCACAGCTCTTTGGGGAAATAAGGCAGGATGTTCCATATTATAGTGTAGGATTGTCTCCCATTGCTTTCCTTCTCTGCCTTTTCTCTGCCCCACTGTGAAGACACTGTGACTCAAAGCTTGATGTAGCCTCGTGGATGAGTGTTACCATTTTAGGTCATTATAGCACGTTTCTTCCAGTTACTTTAGTACGTTTCTTTCGTATCAATGCTGCCAAATACAAAGAGAGCTGACAGTATTGAGTACCATGGGTGAAGAGATTGACTCAGCATTCAGTTTTGACATGCTGATAGTAATTGAGAAGATAATGCATGGCTCATATCCATCACTTGAATATTATTATTGTAGTATTGGGTATACTCCTGGTAAGAAATTAGAACAATGTAAAAAAAAAAGATCTTGCCTTATCCAGTTCAGCTGAAAAATTGAAAAAGGAAGGATGCTATTTGAATGAACAAGAGCTTTATGGTTTGATATGTTTTGCTGTAAGCTAAAGAAAAATTAATTGTAATTATGATGGGCATGACCAGAGTGCCCTCAAATGTCACATCATCCTGACTTGGGCATGTGTTGCATTCCTTCGTTATAACTCGGTCAAAATTCTAGAATTGCCTGTTTATTGCAATATGGACTAGAAAATACTGAAAGATGAGGGGTCCATGTAATCAGCTCAAGGTCACCTAGGGTTAGACCTTGCTAAAAACAGTGACATGTTAATAATGAATGAAGAATGACTTGTTGAAGCAACCTTTTTAGATTGCTGGTTGAAAAACATAGTCTGAGTTATTGCTCCAACATTGGTAGCTTTTTAAGAAAGTTCAGTAGCTGTTTTTTTAGATTAGATTACTTACAGTGTGGAAACAGGCCCTTCAGCCCAACAAGTCCACACCGACCCGCCGAAGCGCAACCCACCCATACTCCTACATGTACCCCTTTTTACCTAACACTACGGGCAATTTAGCATGGCCAATTCACCTGACCTGCACATCTTTGGACTGTGGGAGGAAACCGGAGCACCCGGAGGAAACCCACGCAGACACAAGGAGAATGTGCAAACTCCACACAGTCAGTCGCCTGAGTCGGGAATTGAACCCGGGTCTCTGGCGCTGTGAGGCAGCAGTGCTAACCACTATGCCACCGTGCCGCCCACGGTGTTGGTTTCTGTGTGGTCTTCTTGTGAATGGTAGCCTTCTCTTCTATTTTATTGACTAAGTTAACCATAGAGTCATGGGGATGTACAGCGTGGAAACAGACCCTTCGGTCAAACCCACCCATGCCCTCCAGATATCCCAAACTAAACTAGTCCCATTTGCCAGCACTTGGCTCATATCCCTCTCAACCCTTCCTAATCATTTTTCCATCCAGATGCCTTTTGAATGCTATAATTGTACCAGCCTCCACTACTTCCTCTGGCAGCTCATTCCTCACACGCACCACCCTCTTTGTGAAAAGGTTGCCCCTTAGGTCCCTTTTATATCTTTCCCCACTCACCCTAAACTTACTCCCTCTAGTTCTGGACATGCCCACCCCAGGCAAAAGACTGTCTATTTATCCTATCCATGCCCCTCTTGATTTTATAAACCTCTGTAAGGTCACCCCTCAGTCTCTGATGCTCCAGGGAAAACAGCCCCAGCCTATTCGACCTTTCCCAATAGCTTAAATCCTCCAACCCTGGCAACATCATTGTAAATCTCTTCTGAAGCCTTTCAAGTTTCAGAACATCCTTCCGATAGGAAGGAGACCAGAATTGCACACAATATTCCAACAGTGGCCTAACCAATGTCCTGTACAGCCGCAACATGACCTCCCAACACCTGTACTCAATTCAGGTTATTTGAATCAATAAAGCAGTTACAAATCTGATTTGTTTTTCTTTCAGATTTAATCCACCACCTCCAGATTTAATGAGTATAATTTTCCTATTTAGAAAGTAAACTGAGAATTGATCACCTGCGTGATCTTAATTTCCAAAGGAAGTAAAATATGGGGAGTTTGTATAAGGGGCTGGTGAACCATTCTGCCAGTTTCGAACAGAAAAGTGAAAATTACCTTTATTCGTGGCAAGGATCTATGCCAGATATTAATTATGTAGATGTTCATAGGTTACATAGAAGGCTTCAGTTCAAAAAGGATCCACTAACTTTTAAGTATTTTGGTCTCAATCAGAATGGAGACATTTTATTTCGAGAAGAATTGTTGCAGAGCAAGTGGGCAGCTGTTCTGGACTCAGCTCGGAACAAAACCACTCAGACTCCGTCCATTGGACAGTGCGTTCAAGAGGCCTTGATCATTGCAAGTAGGTCTTTGTACATGACATTACATGCTTCAGTCAACCTCCTTAATCTCTTTAATCAATGTACATCATATTGTCAATTATTGTATTTGCTATGGACTTGTTGTACGGTAAAACGATGATTTTCCATGACACCAAGTGAGGTTTAATGTTTTTGTTTCAAGAGGCTTAAACATTTCAGTATTACAAAATATTCCACATAAATCTTCTCTCAAAGCTTCTTTATTTTGATGCAATTCATGTTTAATGTTAAGTAATCTCTTTTCAAGCATTTTTCCAGTATATCCTTACTGAAGGTTTTGGATGGACACTACATTGTCTTTTAGGTCACCTGCCTGGGTTGCAAATGGATCTTGCATCCCCCACAGTCAGGAAACCCTTTACTGCCCAAATATGCAGTCATACACCATGAGCCAGGGATCATAACAAAGAAGGGTCTTTTGCGTGTCACCTGGATGCCATAGTTTCACACGGGTTCTCACATGTGTATCTTCCTTCCAGGAAATGAATGTTCTGGTGAGGCAGGTCTTTTTGTAAACTGCAAATCCGTTCTGTTTTTGTGTATAAATGTAAAATGTTTATAACGGTCCTTGTTGTATTCTAAATTAAGAGGGCATGTCACACTGTTCCTGTTCATGGCCTGTGCATTTTTTTGTTTGACAAATTTCTGAGACTAGCCATGCCAAAAATAGGAGAGAGCTCTCTTCCTCTGTGTTTGATGTCCATTCCAGATTTCAGCAGTTCAAGTTGAGTATTAACTGGAAAGAAAAGTGAAGACTTGACCTCTGAAACGTCAGCAGCTCTCTCAATTAAACCTCCTAGTCTGCCTTACTAGATATAATGTGGAGCTGCCTGTGTTGGACTGGGGTGGACAAAGTTAAAGATCACACAACACCAGGTTATAATCCGACAGGTTTATTTGGAAGTACAAAGCTTTCGGAGAGCTGCTCCTTCATTAGGGAGTTAGTGGAGTAGGATCATAGGACACAGCATTTATAGCAAAAGGTAATAGTGTCATACACATAGTTTCCTCACCTTCCCTCTCCCTACCTCATCCCAGATCCAACCCTCCAACCAGGCACTGCCCTCTTGTACTGTCCGACCTGTCTGTCTTCCTTCCCACCTATCTGTTCCATCCTTACCTATGACCTATCACCATCACCCCCACCTGCATCTATCTATCACTTTCCAATCTACCTTCCCCCCAGCCGCAGCCCCACACCCCTCCTCCTATTTATCTCTCAGCTCCCTTGTGCCCCTCCTCACCACATTCATGATGAAGGGCTTATGTCTGAAACATCAATTCTCCTTCTCGAATGCTGCCTGACCTGCTGCGTTTTTCCAGCGCCCCACTTCTCAACTTCCAAATAAACCTGTTGGTGTATAACCTGGTGTCGTGTGATTTTTAACTTACTGGATATAAACTTCTGATAAATTCCTCCTCATCTCTAATTTCAGACTAATATGTTTGTTTATGGGGATATTTTAACTAAACCTCCTTGTCTGGTACTGATGTTAATGTGTGAGAAAACTGACTGGATCAAATTTGCAATGCTAGGATACAGATGTTCTATGGATTTAATTTATCGTGATTTAAACTTAATATTTTTACATAATTTGTTAAGGTTTCCTCTGATCTTCATTGATTTTAAAAAGTAGAGCACACTCCTTCCTACCAGTTTGGGGGGAAAAAAATGAAACATATAACTTGTTTGAGGTAGTGAAAATTTTAATACATCTTGGTCATTTTTTGTGTGCTTTTCAACAGAACTGGCTTCTGAAAGTGTCTGCGATTACCCAAAATTATCTGCAGCTGTGAAGGAAGGACATATAATCCCATTTCTTGAAGCAAACTCTTGTCTGTTAGCAGATCTAATGCAGGTTCTTAGAAGCGGGGATGTGGAGAAGGTAAGGAACACCTCCGAGTAAATTTAAATGTAGATGAAAAAAGTTCCAATCACTATCATTTTTTTACATATTTGTTTTACTTCATAACTAAGTATGCTGTATGAATCTGACCTGAGGTTATAGCAGTTTGAACCAGATGAAGAAAACTGGAGCAATTCTTGGTTGTCCAGCATGACCATATTTCACCTTAATGCCCACAGCGTTCACTAAACATTTCAAATGCATAAAATAAAATTCAACAATAATGATTTTGTCATGTCAATGTAAACTAAGTAATGCCAAATATTATATTTTCAGTGAATTTCGAGTCACTGTTGCAACAAAACTGCTTCGAAAACAAAATTTCTAATTACTATTTCAGCTGAGGAAAATGGCAGAATTCAAATTTTTCATTCTTGGGGAAAGAAAGTCTATCCCTGTGTAAAAACAGGCCTAGGAACATAACTCAACATTTTGTCAAGAGATCAGCCTTATGATTGAGTCTGGTCATTGAACTTGAAAGTCTAATTGAAAAAGTGTTTCTCCTGAGCTGAAAAGATTTACATCGATGGCTTCAATATTATTCAATAAATAAACACTAGTTGTGTGAAAACCATCTGTTATAATGCCATAATTTGCTACAATAATCTATCATCCAAGAAAACAGCTTTCCAGCTACCAATCTTCATTTGGGATAAACCATGGTCTTACCAAACTAATAAGTCTGTTCTCTCATTAGATTGGTGCACAGAACTGGTGGTGGTTTTAACCTGAGGGCTATCATGCTTCAGGCGAGGGGAGAAGTTGAGAAGAAGAGTCCCTTGTAGTAACCTCAGCCAGTACAGGAATTGAACCCACATTGGTTGCATCACTCACCAGCTATCCAGCCACCAGAGCTAACCAACTCCATTGTTTGGGATTCAAGTTGTGTAGTAACATTGTAACTGATCCTTCCTCGAATGGTTTACTGGAACAGTGGCTCAGTGGTTAGCCCTGCTGCCGCATATCACCAGGGACACGGGTTTGATTCCAACCTCAGGTGACTGTCTGTGTGGAGTTTGCACATTGTCCCCGTGTCTACGTGGGTTTCCTCCGGGTGCTCCGGTTTCCTCCCACAATCCAACGATGTGCAGGTTAGATGGATTGGCTATGCTAAATTGCCCGAAATGTGTAGGGATGTGCAGGCTAGATGGGTTAGCCATGGTAGAGATGGGGAGGGATGTGGGTCTGGGTAGGATGCTCTTCAGAGGGTCAATTGGCGGAATGGCCTGCTTCCACACTGTGGGGATTCTCTGAGTCTAAACTTGGTTGATGGCATATCCATTGGAGTTAGACAAAGTAGAAACTCTGGAGGATTTAGATGGTTGTCATAATTTTCATCTGTAGAATTAAGGCTATTGCGTTCTATGAACTCTCAGGGCAGGTTTTCTAAAATTATTTGTT
>NC_057741.1:23032200-23047221 GCF_004010195.1 Chiloscyllium plagiosum | reverse complement strand
GTACTCAAGGAAGATATTTTTCTTTCTGTTTCGTTCATTTAAAAATATCAATAAAACTTTCAATGCATTAACATTCAACATGCTTTGATTTTCATTCTCTGACCCCACAAGAAAAGCCAGCAAAATTTGGAAGTGATTGATTCTGCTCCAAACTGGTAAACACTGGTAAACGTCAATTCGAACTACTACTGGTCATTTTTCTGGTTTTTTTCCTTCCAGAGGCTTGAGCACCTGCCAGATGGCAATGCCACAAAAATACTGCAGACAATTTCTTTCTAATTCTAGAATACATTCAAGCGCTCCAACACAGAGATAAAACATTCATTAAAAATGCTCCAAAGATGGAAATTTCCAGCAGAGGCTCCTTTCAAAAAGTCATTAACTTCTTGTATCATGTACATCATACAAAGGTGACAAACTTTTCTCTGTCTTACCTTGCCTGACATTTCTTCCCATCCACTCCATTGTGCTATATAATTACATTCTGAGAATACACTCATTCATTGACAAATTAAGAAGTACACAGGAGAAATATCTCAATATTTAGTGTGTCTTGTAGCTTTTCCTTTCTGTTTCCACTTGTCACAAATTAGTAGCTTCACTGCACCATCAACTATTAAGGGACTGAATTTCTGTCTTGGTCATAGTCTGATTATAACAAAAAAATGTAAACATTAACACTAAATTGGTTCTTTTGCTTAAATTACCATGGAATAATGCTAAAATTCATGAAGTGGGGGAGGTTGGGAATTCCTCTGGAATCCTGCCCGAAACAAACGTAACTTTAAACTCCTGCAGAGGATGGCATGCGCCCTGTTGAGACTCTTTGAAAGGCTCTGCACCCATTTCAGTCAAAATTCATCTATGCCAGTGGAAGGAATGCCCACCCAGGCACCATTGGAATATAAAAGCAGAGATGTACTACTAAGACTTTATAAAGCTCTGGTTAGGCCCCATTTGGAGTACTGTGTCCAGTTTTGGTCCCCACACCTCAGGAAGGACATACTGGCACTGGAACGTGTCCAGCGGAGATTCACACGGATGATCCCTGGAATGACAGGTCTCACATATGAGGAACGGCTGAGGATACTGGGATTGTATTCGTTGGAGTTTAGAAGATTAAGGGGAGACTTAATAGAGACGTACAAAATAATACATGGCTTGGAAAAGGTGGATGCTAGGAAATTGTTTCAGTTAAACGAGGAGACTAGGACCCGTGGACACAGCCTTAGAATTAGAGGGGGTCATTTCAGAACAGAAATGCGGAGACATTTCTTCAGCCAGAGAGTGGTGGGCCTGTGGAATTCATTGCCACGGAGTGCAGTGGAAGCCGGGACACTAAATGTCTTCAAGGCCGAGATTGATAGATTCTTGTTGTCTCGAGGAATTAAGGGCTACAGGGAGAACGCTGGTAAGTGGAGCTGAAATGCGCATCAGCCATGATTGAATGGCGGAGTGGACTCGATGGGCCGAATGGCCTTACTTCCACTCCTATGTCTTATGGTCTTATGGGGAAGGACCTAATAAACCTGCTGCTGGGTGCCAGTGAGGAGGGGAATGGAGGCTAGAACGATGTGGGACTTTGACCGAGTAACACATGCTAAGCTGTTGCTTCTGGAATTCTTTACAGGACTTTAAAACCCTTTCACAACTGATTGAAACTTACATCTCGTTCACAATGTGCAAGCAATGCTAGGGCTTTCCTTTGTAATCCTCTTTGTGTTACAAAACTATATTTCTCTACTCTGTAAGATTTGTACCTAGATTCTCGTACCTAAGATGGTACCAGTAAAAGGCAGCCATTGTAAAACTTTTCACAATACTCCTGTACTTTTGTACGAGAGCACAAGTAGCAATAAAGGACAGTGATTTTTGAGAAGATTTGTAGCTCAGGTTGATGATAAGTATGTAAATTAGCTCGCTGAGCTGGAAGGCTTGTTTTCAGACGTTTTGTCATCATATTAGGTGACATCATCAGTGAATGTCTTTGGTGAAGCACTGGTGGTATGTCCCCCCTCTCTATTTATGGGGCTTGGTTTCTTAAGGGTGGGTGTTGTCATTTCTGGTTCTTTTCTTGAAGGTAAAGTTAGGTAGGGTCTAAATCGATGTGTTTATTGATCATAAACAAGCAACCAAAAACTACAGCTACATTACCTTACATCAAAGTACTCAGACACCTTGGCATTATGGTAGCCCATAAACTACCAACACACATAAACAGTGACTAATGAACCTAAAGGATCCATTCAATACCACCAGCAAAACTAACGCCATTTACAAGATACCTTGCAAGAACTGTAAAAACACTACATCAGACAAACTTGCAGCAAACTTGCCACCAGGATACATGAACACCAACTGGCCACAAAAAGACATGACCCATTATCACTAGTTTCCATAGACAAAAAAGGACACCACTTTGACTGGGACAACACACACATCCTAGGACAGGCGAAACAAAGGCACACACGAGAATTCTTAGAGGCATGGCATTCTAACCAGAACTCCACCAATAAACACATCGACTTAGATCCTCCCTACCTTCCATTGAAAAAAACAACCGGAAATGACATCACCCACCTTAAGAAACCAAGACCTATAAATAGAGAGGCGGGACATACCACCAGCACTTCACCGGAGACTCTCACTGATGATGTTACCTAGTATGGTGACGAAACGTCTGAAAACAAACCTTCCAGCTCAGCGAGTTAACTTGCATACTTCACAATAAAGGATATAATGACATTCTGATATTTTAACCTTGCCCTTGAAAAGATCCCAAGGCTTACAGATTTGTTTTAGTGCTACAGTAAATCCTTAAATATTGACATAATATATAAGTACTTGAGGGGACAAGATTATTTAATATATAGCTAAGAAGAAACATAAAAATACAATTTGCCAAAGTACCAGGCTACGAGTTTCTGTGTCAGCAAGCAAAGGCAACTGCAAATTTATTTTTCTGTCCACTTCACACTTGCAATTTCTTCCTGTACTATTAATGTGTCATAGAATCATAGAGTCCTCACAGTGTGGAAGCAGGCCATTTGGCCTATTGAGTCCACATCAACCCTCCAAAGACCATCCTACCCAGACCCTCCCTCCCACTCTATTCCCTCCATCTCCCATCGCCAATCGACCTGACCTGCACGTCTTTGGGCTGTGGGAGGAAACTGGAGCACCCGGGAGAAACCCACGCAGACACGGGGAGAATGTGCAAGCTCTACACAGACAATCGTCCAAGGGTGGAATCAAACCTGGATCCCTGGCGCTGAGAGGCAGCAGTGCTATCCACTGGGCCTCCATGCCACATCAAATGCTGGCCTAGTCAGCAACACCCACATCCTATGAAAGTATAAAAACTGCAGGAATTCTAATAACACAAGCGAAATGGAGCTGGACATGAATACAGCCCGCCACAGCACCATGGGGAAGCCACAGCACAGTAGATTCCATACTGACAATTCGTTTACATTCACAACCTCTAGCTCTTGGCCACAGTTTCTCATTAGAAAGCAAACGAATAAAATATTGACTCCCAGCAACCATAGGATGTGGAAGTCAGAGAGGTACAACAGGGAAAAAAATGGTGTATATTTTCTACAAAAAGAGACAATAATTCCTTGAATGTCTTTACATCTTAAATGGAGAGCATCTTTCCATAACCTGAAGATTAAAAAGGAAGAAATATGGATTGTCACTGAGTTCAATGATGTGAGTTGAATAAAGGTCTTAACAGACCATAGGTTAGAGTGATGCGGAGAGAGAGAGAGAGAGAGAGACAGAGAGAGAGAGAGAGAGACAGAGACACAGAGACACAGAGACACAGAGAGACAGAGAGACAGAGAGACAGAGGACTAGTGATGGTTTAACCTGAGGGTCACCACGCATCAAATGAGGTGAAAGGTTGAGAATAAGAATCCTTCATGATGTGGGAATTGAACCCATGTATGAAATTGGGTAACGTTTTAACAGATCATTTTTTAAAGGGTGGAAGAGGAGGGGCAGCTGTTCACCTGCTTTGACTATGATATGGACACAGTAGAAAAGAGAATTGATTTTAACATAGCCTATTACAAAAGGAACCATGGTGGCTAGATCCACTGGACAGAGAATACAATGGGCTCCCAATGATAACAAAACCTCCTCCAGTTAAACTGGAAGGCAGAAAATGTTGCCACAGAATTCCTATTGGCAGGATGTCAATTAGGCTCATTAATGAATGGTTTACCGGAACCCATCAAAATGTGGTGGTGGCTTATGGATTAAATGAAGGCTGTTCAGCATCCAGACATCTCCTAAAGGTGATTAGCAAAGTCAGGGGCCTGTGGAATCGGAGTGGGGTGAGAGGGAGATAAGGTGGGGAGTAGTGGCCTTGCTATAAGGCCTGATCGAGGAATCAGACATTCTGATGGCAGGGTAAGCTGAATTGGTACTCCTCCACGTATCTGTCAATCCAACTCCCCTCTTTACACCTCTTCCCTGGCCCTTACCCTGCACAGGGTGGTGAACTAGCCATACTTGGAAATGAATGTACTGATCATACTGTAGCTGCATTTTGAGATGTATCTGACCAGTTTACTTCTTTTGTAAGTTTTACTGGTTCTTCATTATGAGCGTGAGCCCCAACCTGCCCTCAATCACCTGTAGCTTGGGTCCCTCACTGATCCTGGGCCTATGGTGGATACACTGGCACCAGGGAGGTGCTTAGTGAGTGGGATTTCTGTTGTCAGATCTGAAACCAAGGGAAGTCGCAAGTGTTACCAGTTAAATGCCCACAGGGCACTTATCCCCAAGTGTCCCCCATGATACTAACAGGGGTTTCCCACCAATGTTCCATTCAGCAGGCACGCCCTTCAACTCCTCTAAGTCCAAGCCAAAACTAATGTTAACCTCAAATCCTACAAAGACCTGTGTGACACAGAGAAAATTCACAGTATTCCTTGGCTAAGGTTTATTTGGCTACATCAAAGACAGCGCAGAGAATGATGGCAATATGGAGAAACACTAGCAGTATTGCTTGCACTTCACTTACCAAAAACAAACTTCTTCCATGGACTTTTCTTGGCCAGCGGAGTTCTCAGCGTTACTTCCTTTTCTCTTTTCCAACAAGTTCTTCTAGAATTCTGTTTCTAAAAGAAAGTTGAAAATATTGTATCACTGATTAGTTGACGAATACTCAAGTTTAGAAAAATGAAATTTTTTGTCACCCAGCTTTTAAATAGTATTAAATAAGATGACAAACCTGGGTGACAAACAAGTGTTGCAACTTAAAAGGTTGAGATAAAGCTCAGAATGGAAAAAATGTAACTTATGAAATCCATTTGATTTTGAACCCAAATTGTATCGACTTGCTGAAATATCTAATCACCACTTGATATTGGTCAAAACCAATTGAGCAATAACAACAGTTTACCTAATAAAGTGTGCATTTGTAATTTGTGCATGAGCATTGGACTTATTTGCAGATCTCCTTTTAGATTATCTATATGTTATGAAGCTGAAGGCGTGTACTGTATATTTAAGAGAGAGTGAATGCAGGTACCTGTCATGTGACTGACTAACAGTCTCAGAGTGTACTGGAAAATTTAAAATATGTAACAATTGACTGTGAAACAAATACCAGAGTTTGGTTGCTATGTTTTCACAACAGTTCAAATTTAAACAATCAGTTGAAATTATGCCCCAGAATACTAAAACCCAATCAAATTTGAACTTTACTGTTTGGACAACATCAAACCAGTGAGATGATCTGATGTTTGGGTGATAAAAGCAGCAGGAGAAAGTGAGGACTGCAGATGCTGGAGATCAGAGCTGAAAATGTGTTGCTGGAAAAGCGCAGCAGGTCAGGCAGCATCCAAGGAGTAGGAGAATCGACGTTTCAGGTCCTGAAGAAGGGCTCATGCCCGAAACATCGATTCTCCTGCTCCTTGGATGCTGCCTGACCTGCTGCGCTTTTCCAGCGACACATTTTCAGCTCTGATAAAAGCATCAGACAGTTTGATAGCCAGAGAGAGCAACCTGCCATCTAGAGAGAAAAAAGACTGCTATTCAAAACACTCTCTATCAAAGGTACCTTTATCATATGAAACATCGTTGCAGCAAAAAACCAAAGATAATCCAGGGAGATCTATATCAGCAGCAGATGACCAACACCGATGATGACAGCCACTGTCTGGCTTTAAAAATTAAGTTGATGTAGTTTTAATAGGGGCGTTTATTGGATCAGTACATTGTTATAGAGTGAGAAGTAGATAACAAGCGTTTAAGGGAAAGGAAGTTTAGAGTTGTAAACAGTTGTTATTTAATGTTCACTTTTAGAGTTAAAGAATAAAATTGATTTTTTTTCTTTAAATAGTGAAATTTGGGGGAATTCGCTGTCACTCATGCTTTAACAGATTACGAGGCAAGGTGAGCTTTTCTGTGTTTGGTTTAATTAGCAGAAGGGTTTGCCCTGTGTCGCAACATGTAGCTATCAGGCCAGACAGGAAAGTCTAGGTGACAGATTTCTCTTTAGCCAACAGTAACGTTGGTCACCACCCTTTATGTTTTCAGTCTTAGAGTCATAGAGATGTACAGCACGGAAACAGACTCTTCAGTCTGCTCCAACCAGACATCCCAATCTGACCTAATCCCATTTGCCAGCATTTGGCCCAGATCCCTCTAAACCCTTCCTATTCACATGCACATCTGGCTGCCCTTAAATGCTGCACTTGTACCAGCTTCCACCACTTCCTCTGGTAGTCATTCCATATGCACACCACCCTCTGTGTGAAAAAGTTAGCCCTCAAGTCCTTTTCAAATCTTTTCTCCTCTCACCGTAAACCTATGCTTTCCAGTTTCAGACTTCCCCACAATAGGAAACAAACCTTGGCTATTCACCCTATCCATGCCCCTCATGATTTTATAAATTTCTATAAGGTCACCCCTCAGCCTCCGATGCACCAGGGAAAAAGCCCCAGCCTATTCGGTCTCTCCCAATAACTCAAACCCTCCAACCGGGCAACACCCTTGCAAACCTTTTCTGCAGCCTCTCAGATTTAACAACATCCTTCCTACTAACATCTGACATCTTAACTCCTTCGAATGAATGTCATTATCAATATTTCAATTACAAGGAGGCAGCTGCCAGAGGAAGTGGTGGAGGCTAGTACAATTGCAACATTTAAAAGGCACCTGGATGGTTATACGAATAGGAAGTATTTGAAGGGATATGGGCCAGGTGCTGGCAGGTGGGACTGGATTGGGTTGGGCTAACTAGTCGGTATGGACTAGTTGGACTGAAGGGTCTATTTCCGTGCTGTCCAACAATAAGATGATGAGGGCTGGATTCAAATTCATGACTGGGTTTGTAAAGGCGGCAGCCTTTTGTTCTTCTGGACACTCTCAAACACAAATCCCCAATTTTAAAAGCTTCATGACTGACCACTTTTGAAAGATGACTGACATATAATTTGCCTCAAAACACAGAACAGCAACATATATTTTTAAAAGTGCTTCTAACACTTCTTGGAATGTCCAAAGGTGTGTCACAGAGGTATGTTAAAACAAAGTACAATGTAGAACCACAAAGGTAATGAGGTCAGAACGTAATTGGTTTATGCATATATTTTCCCTGTTCCATTTTTAACTAACCAAGCATTGTGGATTCCTCCTCATTTTCGGATTTTCCATTTTCTGAAGTGGGATTAGCCACTCAAAGCCATTGACTTGAGTCAAGGTACACAGTTTAATTCCAGTAATAAGTGTCGGTTAATACTCTTGTAGGACTGATTAAAATAACATGTTCATGGTCAGTAGTTGTGTGCTGGTCCATCACATCCACACAGCAATCTGCTGACATAGTGTGAAGAGGGGTCCTTCTTGAGGATGGAGAAACAGTACCATTCAATCGGTCATTCATGTTACACTCAAAATGTCGTCCAAAAGAAAGCAGTAGATTGCATAACAGGCAGCCCATCTACTACTGCCAGCTTTTCACCCACGGCAAAGTTGAAAATAGACCAGTCTTACTTAATTGTTACCTAACCAACGAGGGATTTTTTTCCCCACCTACCTAAATTGAAACTATAGAACAGGCTTTCTTCATTAATTATTAAGCATATTGAAAGATGCTCTATAGTGCTTGGGCATTTTTACGTTCAGACTATTCAGGATGATAGCCATACGCAAACGTTTGTGCTGTGCTTACACTGGCATTTACACCAGCACTCTCACCACTGATAGTGGCTGTGCAATATATACCAATGCCAAGTGCCATTCTGGAAGAGGGCATGATTGGATGGTGTATGGTGTGCATTGTTTAATGGGCTGCAGAGCTAAAGAGCACACAAAAATCGCAAGTATTTTTATATTTTTTTTGTTTCCCCATGCCCAGTAAATACAATCTGGCCTCCAGTTGCCCTGCACTTTGATGTGACATGCAGGAATTGTCCAACCTTAACCTAAGAAGCTATATTGTTAATCTGCTACACCTCACTGATCATGTGTAAATGATACACACTTATAATGAAATAGTAGAACATAACATGAGGCCATTGGAGAAAAATAAGCCCTACTGCAGTCAGGCAGTAGTGCGGCGGTAAGGAAAAGAATAAAATAAAAGAGGCCATTTGAGTCTGTTCTACCTCTTTCAAAGACAAACCCAGCTTATCACACACAACTGCTCTTTCCTGCATTCCAGTATTAATCTAACTCCATGTGAAAGCGTACTATTAAATCTTTATCTACCATTCTATCAGGCAATGTATTCTAAATCCTAACTACTCATTGCATAACAATATTTTGTCTCAGCTCACCTCTGGCTTATGCCAATCATCTTAATAATGTGCTGCCCAGTATTCACCCTTCAGCCACAGGAAACAGTTTTCCTTTATTTGTTTTGCCTAAGCCCTTCATGATTGCAAAAAACCTTTACCAAATCCTTCGTTAGCCTCCTTTCATTTGGAAAATAATCCCAATTGCTCCAGTTTATCCTCAGAAATGTAACTTAAAACACAAGGTAGCAGTTCTAAGCATTTAAGTCCACCCAACTGAATCTGGTCAATCATCCAGTTTATTATTTTTTGGACTTTCAAGTAACCAAGTTTTATTCAAATTGCTCAATTCTTTTTTTTTTCTTGAACAGGATGTCTGATCCTCCTCTTTTTTTTTTAAAACCCCCACACTACCGCCTAACTGCGGTAGTACTTATTTTTTCCCTAGCACCCATGGTGTGTGTGCGCGCGCAGGTGTGAGACACAGTGAAAGACACAAGGTGCACGATTCTTTATTCAGTTTCTACCACCAGGAAGAAAGGAAACACCCGCGTGCCCAATTCTATTCACACTGTCCACAATTAACAATGCTGATAGCATTGATAATTTTGCCACTTCCACTGCTAAATTCCTTCACCTTCTGCACAATGCTGCAGCTTTTTATCTCTTTACTAAATACAACATGCTTTCCATCCAACCATTCAGTTTTAAAAGCACATGCACAAAACTTGGATCTATTTGTATTTGGCTCAGCATTGGCCACAGATAAGACACCAAGCCCTATGTGCTTTAATTGGAAATTCTCATCAGTAAACTTCACATTATAGATCCATTCATTTTCTACTTGTAGTACTTGCAGCCAACCTTTACCTTCATTTATGTTTGAATAAAGAGGCACTGTGCAACACACTTCACAATCCACCTCTTGTCAAATTCATTATACTCTCAAAACTGATACCACATTTAGAGAAAAACCATTTAATTCAGTTGTGGCTTTCTTCTTCACCGATATTTAGGAAAGACAATCACATCACTTAACAAAATAAAATTTGTTTCTTTTCAACCGTAACTTTGAGAAAATAAAAGCAATTTTCTTCAACTAAAAAAAAACCTGAGCTTACATTAAATATTTCATTGGTTCACAAAATGAAATCTCACTAATTATTACGTACTAAATATAATTAAAAATCACACAACACCAGGTTATAGCCCAACCGATTTATTTGGAAGCATTAGTTTTCGAAGTACTGCTTCTTCATCTATTGCTTCTAGTGCTTCCAAATAAACCTGTTGGACGATAACCTGGTGTTGTGTGATTTTTAACTTTGTCCACCCCAGTCCAACAGCGGCACCTCTACATCATTACTAAAGATGAGTAGGGTCATTCTCCACTATTTCAAATGCAACAGTGGTCATATGCTAGCAAGATGTCTAACTTATTTTAAAACACTGTACATGACAACATGTGAATATTTGTAAATTTGCTATTGCAGCAAAACATTTTAGAGGGGGGAAGGGTTTTCCCATATAATGTATAACACGTACAGCTTATCAGTTCACCACACATTATGAGGTTTCACATTTTTTCTTTCTATTCGAGCTTGACAATGGGTTGATACCGTTATCGTTTTGAAAACAACTTTCCCTTGTCTGATCATTTTGTACTACAACCACAGTCCATTGGCTCCAGCTTGCTGTGCACTTCTCACAGATGTTCACTGGCCAATCATTGCCTGTATGTATTTCATTGAGCAGTAAATATTTTCAGGAGTCTATTACTCACCAGGCCAGTAGTAATATTCACTCTGAGCTCTAAATAATGGACACATGTTTTTGTGATGAGAGAAGATTGTAACAGGGACACATCAGCTAAGTCAAGCAAGCAAATGGCTCACAGCATGTCTTTGGAATGACTTGTGGGATTGTTATAGCAGTTCAGTCTGTTGTTCTGAATTCCACCATGACATAAATTGGTCTTCTACAAAATTAACGAATATCATCCAACAAACGTTAAAACAAACCAAATTTCTGAAAAAGGTGACTTTTAAAAATTATTTTAAGTCTCCTTTCTCATGAAGAAGTGAAAGGAAAAAATGTTATATTTATATAAAGGTTGTTTATGCCCTTGAAATATTTACAAGTATTAGTGAGATTTGACAAGGTTTGTAGCTCAGTTTGAGGTTCTGGATGTAGGTTTGTTCGCTGAGCTGGAAGGTTCATTTTCAGATGTTTCATCACCATACTAGGTAATATCTTCAATGAGCCTCCGGATGAAGCACTGGTGGTGTAACCCACTTTATATTTAAATGTTTGGGTTTCTTTCACCCAAGGAACCCCAAACATTTAAATAGAAAGTGGGTTACACCACCAGTGCTTCATCCGGAGGCTCACTGAAGATGTTACCTAGTATGGTGATGAAACATCTGAAAACAAACCTTCTAGCTCTGTGAGCGAACCTACATCCAAGGTAGCTATTTTTGAAAAGCAATGCTAATTATTAAGTAAACTAAAATATTTCCATCTGGGATGAATCAAAGAAATATTTACTATTTTTACTCAATGCTTTTTAAATGATCTATCCTTATTATTGGCAGAAGGTTGCAGTTTCTAATTAGTATACCTCTACTCAAAATGACTCAGAGAACTGAATGATGTGACCATCTTAATGCCCGATACTAAAATAAAATAAAGATTTGAATTTATGTAGCATCTTTCATGGCCACAGGACATCCCAAAGCACTTTTGAGTCAACTATGTCTTTCTGAAGTTTAATGTGCATAGATAAGATATACATAGATAACCATAACATTAAACAGAGATTTGAAATCTCAAAAGCCAAAGTTAAAGAAACTATGCAGTAAAATTTCATGTTTGAAAGTCTTTACTGTAACAAACAAACTAAAAGCAAAACTGACGAAACATCATCTTGAAGGCAACCAATACTTAAAACTATAGAAAAATTAACCCCTACTAATACCTCATAGCCTCATATTTTATATGATATGCTGTTCATAGGATTGCCATCTTTATAAAAAAAAGCCCACCATCACTTCCATCTTCCACTGGGTTCATGTCGCCCTATTTTGCAAAGTTGTAACACCAGTGACAATTGAAAGACACATTTTTAAGAGAATTTGCGAGCCACCCAGTATGACCCACTCCAGCGACTCCATCTCCTGGCCTCACCAGAAAAATCTTCCGGAGTTGGTACACTGTCATGGAATATATTTTTTGACCACAGGTGATCTTATCTCTGGTGTTCTGTTTGGTAGCTCACAAAGTATACGCAACCTTCTCTTTGGTGTCGCTATGAAGCATGCTCCAATGTACAAGCCACTGCCTTATGTCTCAATGAGATCTCTCTCTTTCCTTCTCGATCCAAAGTCTCTGGGACAGTCCTGTCCACAGCTGCTCCAGCCTTTATTTTCAGGTGTGAATATTATGCAACTTTAAAAAAAAACTTTTTTTGTTAGAATCAAGAGAACCTGTCAGTCTGGTACTTTACTTTCTCAGCATGTATACAATTAAATACACAAAAAAAGGGTAAGGTTATCTTTATACATGCCAACTGGTCACGATAAACTGAGGAAGGGGAGCAAATCAGGGTCTTGCCTCTGGCTGTGGCAATGCGTACAAATGTTGCTGACCTAGATAACTTCCATGGTGTCGCTATGAAGCATGCTCCAATGTACAATGTTGTACTGCAGTCAGGCTGACTGGGTAAGATTCAGGACAGGAGCGATTGGGCCAGCATGGTGGCTCAGTGGTTAGCACTGCTACCTCACAGCACCAGGGACCCAGGGTTCGATTCCAACCACAGGAGTTTGCACATTCTCCCAGTGTCTTTGTAGGTTTCCTCCGGGTGGTACGGTTTCCTCCCACAATCCAAAGATGTGCAGGCCAGATGAATTAGCCAAGCTAAATTCAGGGATGTGTAGGTTAGGGACATTAGTCAGGGTAAATATAGAGGAATGGAGCTGGGTGGGGTACTGTTCGGGAGGTTAGTGTGGACTTGTTGGTTCAAAGGGCCTGTTCCCACACTGTAGGGAATCTAATCTAAAGTGTGGAAATGGAAAAAGCACAGCAGATCAAGAAGCATCAGAGAAGGGAGTTGACTTTTCAGATTGGAACTTTTCATCAGGAATGCTGGAGCGGGGTTTGAGAAATAATTATTGGGGTTGGGACTGGGGAAAGGTAGGTGGGATGGTGATAGGTGGATGCAGATAGGAGGTGATAGTGATTGGTCAGTGCGAACGATGGTGCAGATAGGTGGGAAGGAAGATGGACAGCTTAGGTGAGGTCAAGGGAGCAGGGCAGAGAGGGAGGGCTGGGCTTGGGATGAGGAGGAGGATGGGGAGCTTTGGAAGCTGGTGAATTTTATGTTGAGGCTGTATGCATGTAAGTTCCCGAGATGGAAGATGAGGTGTTCTTCCTCCAGTTTGCATGTGGCCTTATTGTGATGGTGGAGGAGGCCCGGGATGGACATATCGTCTGGGGAATGGGAGGCAGAGTTGAAATCGCTGGCAACAGGAAGGTGGAGTTGATTGGAGAGTATGGACCATAGATGTTCACTGAACCTATCGCCGAGTTTACGCTCTGTCGCTCCGATGTAGAGGAGACTACATCAGGAGCAACGGATGTAATAAATCAGGTTAGAGGAAATGCAGGTGAATCTCTGCTGGACCTGGAATGACTCTTAGGGCCCTTGGATGGAAGTAAGGGGGGGAGGTGTAAGGGCAGGTGTTGCACCTCCTGCAGCCACAGGAAAAGGTACCATGTGTGCAGGAGATGTCGGTGGAGAGTGTGGGCCTAACAAGAGAGTTGGGGAGGGAACAGTCCCTGCGAAAGCAGATAGGGGTGGGGAGGGAAATATCAATGTGGTGGTGGGGTCAGACAGCAAGTGGCAGGATTGGTGGAGGACAATATGCTGGATTTGGAGATTAGTGGGGTGAGGACCGGGGAACTCTACCCCTGTTATGGTGGAAGTGGAAGGGTTTGAAGGCAGAGGTGTGGGAAATTGAGGACATGCAGTCGAAGGCATTGTTGATCACAACGGAGGGGAAATTATAAATCAAACAGACAAAATCGGTCGACCATGGAGCACTGTAGCCACCATCAGCAGAAGTGAATCACTGCAATCCATAACTTTGAGGTCCAGCCTAACTCTTCTCTTTCTTTCATAACCCTCAAACAAGTGTCTGAAGGAAGAACACGTTCAGATTAGGCCTGCCTAAATCATAAATGAATAAGTTATTGTTATGCATGGGAATGCTTGTCTCCAGAACACGTAATAGAAAAAAGAACAAAATACTGCTGGAAGTCATAGCAGATCAGGCAGCTTCCATGGAGAGAGAGCAAACTAAATGTTTCTAGTCTATATGATTCTTCATCATAGCTGACATGAAGTTTGGAGAGGATAGCATTGGAGAGGAATGCAATGGTGGGGTTAGGGAGTGCTGGGAGACAACGTTGATAGCACAGATTAAATGATTGGAATATGAGAATGGCAGAACAGTGGTGTGTCTAATTGTCAGACTGGAAAGAACAGCAAGTAGTATTGGGGTGGTGGGAGGGGAACGAGAATGGTGAGAGAGAATGTAACAAGTAAAGCTAACAGAAAGGAAAGGAAAGGGGTGGGAATGGGTTCACAAGGGGCAGTACGGTGGCTCAGTGGTTAGCACTGCTGACTCACAGCACCAGGGACCTGGGTTCAATTCTAGTCTCGGGCGACTATCTGTGTGGAGTTTGCACATTCTCCCCGTGTCTGCATGGGTTTCCCCTGGGTGCTCTGGTTTCCTCCCACAGTCCAAAGACGTACAGTTAGGTGAACTGGCCATGCTAAATTGCCCCATAGTGTTTAGGGATGTGTGGGTTAGGTTCGTTAGTCAGGGGTAAATGTAGAGTAATGGGGAATGGTTTTGGATGGGATACTCTTCAGAGGGTTGGTGGGGAGGGGTGATGGTGTTGGCGATTGAGGAATGTACTTGGGTATCCTGGAGGGAACAATCTCTATGAAATGCAGATGGGGGAGGGAGGGAGAGATGTTTTTGGTGGTAGTGTTCTGCTGGAGTTGGCTGAAGCGGCAGAGGACGATGCGGAGGCTGGTGGGATGAAAAGTGAGGACAAAGGGGGCATGATCACACTGTTGAGAGTGATGGGAAAGGGTCAGGACAGAAGCATGGGTGATAGGTCAGATTTGGTTGAGGTGGAAATGTGTTGCTGGAAAAGCGCAGCAGGTCAGGCAGCATCTAGGGAACAGGAGAAT
>NC_057741.1:22924668-23029749 GCF_004010195.1 Chiloscyllium plagiosum | reverse complement strand
GGGGTGGGGGAGTTCAGGTGGCGGTTAATATCGCGGCGGCAGTTGGCTATGAAGAGGTCGAGGGCAGGTAGGAGGCCAGCACGGGGTGTCCAGGTGGATGGGGTGTGTTGGAGGCGGGAGAAGGGGTTGTCAGAGGGTGGGCGGGAGTCTTGGTTAAAGAAGTAGGCGTGGAGGCGACAGATTTGGTTGAGGGCCCTGTCAACACAGTGGGTGGGAAACTACAGCTATGGTAGATGGAAGCCATGTCAGCTGCACTGTTTTGGAAGGTGGCATCATCCAAACAGATACAATGAAGGCAAAGGAGTTGGGAGAATGGCTTGGAGTCCTTGCAGAATATGGTGTGTGATGAGCTGTAATGAAGGTAGCAATGGGAATCACTGGTTTTGTAGTGGATGGCAGAGAGGACAGTTTATTGTAGCTTGTAGCACAGATTGGATTTGATGGGTGCCATATTGTTGGTATCACAGAGACGTGACTGCAAGGGAAGCAGGGCTAGAAACGAAATATCCAAGGATAAATGTCCTATCGACAGGATAGGCAGATGGACAGAGGGGAGGAGGTTGCCTTGTTAGTAAAAAATGAAATTAAATCGATAGCAAGAAGTGATTTTAAAGTCATAAGGTATAGAATCTGTGCGGGTCGAGTTGAGGAATCTCAAAGAAAAAATTCCTTGATAGCAATTGTGTACAGATCTCCTAGCAGTAGTCAGGATGTGGGAAGAAAATAAATCAGGAGATAGAAAAGGCATGTAAGAAAGGCACTACAACAAACTTTGTTTTAACTGACACTTTATCAACCAGCACTCTTGATAAAGTGGCAAAATACATACATCAAAACCTGAAATTTACAGCAATGTCCGAGCACTAATGCTGTAAATAGAGTATAAAAGTGATGTGCATACCACCTGCACTACGTTTCTGCTACTTACTTTGTGTTTTTACATTGATCTTAGGAGGTGTGTTGATTTTTTTACATTTTTTTTGAGAGATGTTGGTATCTTGAAGTTTCACATGGTCAGGTTTTACTGCAGTACTGAGGACCTCCTGATTATCCAGAATATTTGATCAACCAGCACACTGCTGGTTCCACAGCTGCTGGTTCATAAAAACTCTGCTGTACTCCAATAATCATGGGGGCTTCAATATGCAGATGGAGTGGGAAAATCAGGTTGGTAGTGGATCCCAAGAAAAGTAATTTGTGGAATGTCTACAAGATGGTGTGTTGGAGCAGCTTGTGGTAGAGCCCACTACAGAACAGGCAATTCTGGAGTTAGTGATACGTAATGAGGCAGATGTGACTTGATTATTTATTGTCATGTGTGTTTTGTTATAAAATATAGTGAAAAGTGTTGCACAGTGTTGTCATTCTGTGGTGCCATCTTAAAACAGAAAAATAAAGCAACAGATAGAAACTTTACAGTCCTTCTTGTTAAGTGCTCCACCATGGGCCTGGTGGCCTCGCTACATCGCTGTTGTTGGAATGAAAGTTGCCATCTTTGGTGCCATCTCATCTCCACTGATGCCCTCGGCACTATGAGCCCTTGCTGGACCTTACCAATGCAGACTCAACCGATGCCACTGGGTACCGCACCAGCCCAAGCTCAACTTTGCCGCCGCCATGAATCTGGTCCAGGCCCTGCTTGCCCATTCAGTCACTGCCGATGCCGTCGGGTCTCATACTGGGACCAACCCCACCTCCGTCGATGCCTCTATGAATCTGCCACCGGGAGCCCAAACCCACCTCAAACCATGAGTCCGCGCTGGGCCACTCACTGTCGCCAATGCCATCACTGTTTCCACAAGAGATAAGTAAAATAAAACAGAAAAAAGAGAAACAAAAAAAAGAGCAAAAACAAAAGAAACTAAAAAAAAAAAGATGGAGCAGGCCAGCCCTGGGCTCAGAAAAGCGAAAGACAATGGTACCCTGAGGGGATAGTGACCATCATAGAACATAGAACATTACAGTGCAGTACAGGCCCTTCGGCCTTGATGTTGCACTGACCTGTGAAAACAATCTAAAGCCCATCTAACTGACACTAATCTACACATCACCTGATATAATTCACCCTGCAGTTGGACAGGGAGTAATAGCCTCACAAAAGCCTTCCAGTGATGGCCGGTTAACTCACTGGATGACTAGTATATGAATCTAATCAACACCAATGGCACAGGAAATGATCCTCATTTTGGCTGAGATCGGGGTTTATAAAATCACAAGGGGCATGGATAGGGTAAATAGACAAGGTCTCTTCTCTGGGGTGGAGGAGTCCAGACCTAGAGGGCATAGGTTTAAAATGAGAGGGGAAAGATTTAAAAGGGACTTATGGGGCAACTTTTTCCACGCAGAGGGTGGTGCATATATAGTATGAGCTGCCAGATGTGGTGGAGGAGAATGGTACTATTACAACATTTAAAAGGCATCTGGATTAGTATATGAATAGGAAGGGTTTGGAGGGATATGGGCCAAGTGTTTGCAAATGGAAAATGGATTAGGTTAGGATATCTGGTCGGGCATGGACGAGTTTGGACCAAAGGATCTGTTTCCACGTTGCACATCTCTATGACTCAGGCCCAGCCTCCATATTTTAAAAGAAAATCACGGCAATTTCCCATGGTTCAGTGAATAATCTCCAAGAGAGATAATCCAAAGTGAAGATGATGGATTCCTCGCCTGCCATGTTTGTTCACACAAATGATAGAAGAGGGAGAAAGGTTTGAGCCTTGCCAAATCTGGGCTGCAGGGGTCGGTAATACATCCTAATGGGGTCCTGGGCCCATCAAGGTCATGCTTTCTCCCACTTCCACTCAGCATTCGCACCATGGCCCCGTCCACTTAACCCTCCCCAGACACTTCACCAGGACGTCCTATCCTTATGCCACCAAACATCCCCCCAACATATAACTCACCTATTGATCTGAATCCAGGAAAAATCTTCTGGGACCAGAAATATCCAGTGATCTGATCAATGGTGCACCTCTCTGAGATTGGCTTTCTCTGCAGATTGGGTGGATGTCTCACCATGACCATCCTTCTGAGTATCACATGGTTTCCTGGCAACCTTGGCGGTTGGGGTGGGGGGTGGGGGGCCTTGGCCATGAACAGTTTTCTTAAACCAGGGAATGGATGGGAGGAAGGACACCCACTGACTGTATAATTCTGCTCTATACTAAAAGAAAATATAAAATAAAATATATGCTTTACTGTAGTTTCCACCCACATAAAAGTGGAGGCGTGGGGGTTTTAAACCTTTCGGAATGTCCCGACTCAAATTGCCTAAAATGAAAGTCTTTTCTAAGAGGGATTCATATCTTACACATTACACAGATCGTGACAACTAAACAGTCTACACAGCATGCAGTAAGTACAATATCAGGGAGCTAGCTAGGTGCATTATAACAAAGGTCATAAGAAAGAGACTGATCTAACTGAAACCTTTTTTGTTCCTATCTGTAAACATGGCCAAACAATGTGCGTGTTAGTGTGGTGCAGTGGTAGTGTCCCTACCTCTGACCTAAATGGTATGGATTCAAGTTCCACTTGCACCAAGCATATATCTGAATTTGTCTGAGTAGGCGGATTAAAAATATCCACAAAATACTGGCGCTCCAAGATGCTAGATGTATGGAATGCTGCAACATTTAATTACCTGTTACTATCAAATGGGGGTGGCATGTAGCAGACACAAATAGTGTATAATATTATAAAATAATCATTTTGAAGTATATTACTGAGGCACCTTCATAGAAATTAAGCCATTCCATTTATCTGCTCTCTTCCCATTAAACAAATCTCATTTGTGCTCTTTACATGCATTAGGAATCAATTAGTACCTCAGAAAGAAACTCCCATCATTAAGGACTAGACCCATTAACTACTATTAACTGGATGTGAATTTATCAATTTATTAACAATTTATGAACTAACAATGGTTTTGAAGTAACTCCTGAGAGTGCTTAAGAAAGTAATAATGCATTAATTAATTAATGTGTAATACAGGCCGTTGACATGAAGGGCTAGGAAATTAAAATAACTTTCTTTCAGCAATTAATCTGTATTTTATGAAAACAGCATTCATACAAGAGAAAATAATCCCAGTAACCCAAATAATCTTTCCAAAAAAAAAACCAGGATAGACTTTCCCCAGGATGTATAACTAGCCACACAAGTGGCTCAATGTTAAAGCCTGTGCATAAGATCATGGACTTGGCATTAATGCTGAATGTAAGAAAATATGGACTAGGAGCAGAAGAAGGCAATTAATCACCTCACGCCTGCCCTGCTATTTGATACAATCATAGTTGATTGTATCTCAGTCCCAACTCCATTTCCCGGCCCACTCTCCGTAACCTTTCAAACCATTACTACTTAAATAGCTTTGTCTTCCTCCTCCTTGAACTTAGTCAATGTTCCAGCATCTACTGGAGTCAGGTTTGAGAATTCTACAGATCGGATGAACAGAACTAGCAGAGGTTAAAATCACACAACCTTATTTCTTTTGGATGTCACATCTACGTCCTCAGTCGATCATGTGTTGTTCTATTAATGAGAGAATAACAGATTCAATCACAAAGGGCTGTTATGGTGCAGTGGTAGTGTCTCTATCTCTGAGTCAGGAGACCCAGCTTCAAGTCTCACCTGCTTCTGACCAGTGTTATAATATTGCTGAACAGATTGATTCATAAAACAAAAATGATCATAAACTAAGAGTTTCCATTATGGAGGTTGCAGGAAAGTGGAATAAGAAACATTTTTGTTTCTCACCAAACCGTACTTTACACTGAAATTTTAAGTGTTATCATAAATGCCAACCATTCCTTCGTATTAAAATGTATCCCTAAGCGTGTTTTTTTTTTGCAAAGTAGTAATTGCTTCTTAATGGAATGCATTTACCATTTTTGAGATTCACAACAATGAGGTGAGTTATGAATTAATTAACAAATTAAAACATTTTGTTCTATAATTTATTCACTAAGCCTGCTATTTGATCATATTTCACTACGCTTCACAAGGTCTATCGCATTTCAAAACTGGATAGTTGAGGTTGTTGGAGGTCTATCATCTCTGCAGGAATTCGTCAGGGCACTGTCCATGGCTCAACCATTTTCAGATGCTTCATCAATGAATTTCCCTCATAAGGTCAGAAGTACAGATGCTTGCTAATGAACATACAATGTTCAGCACCACTCGTGAATCCACAAGACATGGACAATACTCAATGTGGGGCTGTGAAGCAGCAAGTACTATACACAGCCAGTACCAGGCAATGACCATCTTTAAAAAGATAGATCTAACTATCGCCCCGTGAAGTTCAGTGGCATTATTGTCACTGAACTCCCCCCTCTCAACATCCTCATTATTATCACTAGTCAGAAACTGAGTAAGACCATACATATAAATATTATGTGTACAAGAGCAGTTCAGAGGCCAGGAATGCCATGGTTAGAAACTCACCTCCTGATCCCCCAATTAATGTTCACCAACTACAAAGGCACAAATCAGGAGTGTGATGAAATACCCTCCATTTGCTCGGGTGGGTGCAACTCCAACAATAGTGAAGAAACTTGAAGGCATCCAAGACAGAATTGCCCATTTTTTTAGATTAGATTAGACTCCCAACAGTGTGGAAACAGGCCCTTCGGCCCAACAAGTCCACACCGACCCTCTGAAGAGTAACCCATCCAGTCCCATTCCCCTGTGATTAATGCACCTAACACTACGGGCAATTGAGCATGGCCGATTCACCTGGCCTGCACATCTTTGGACTGTGGGAGGAAACCCACGCAGACACGGGGAGAATATGCAAACTCCACACACAGTCGTCCGAGGCCAGAATCGAACTTGGGACCCTGGTGCTGTGACGACTGGCACCAATCCATGACCTTTGGACATTCAATCTCCTCTTTGTCAACACACAGCTGAAATAGTCTGTACTAAACACCGCATGTCCCCTAAACAAGATATACCCCTCCTCATTTCCATGCCCATTCACCAACAATATGGACAAAATAAGCCAGATAGTGGAAGTTGCATAAATAAACATTTCTAAAAAGTTATTCATTCATGACTTCTCACTATGTTTAAACAAAAAACTCGATTCAACTACAAAATAGTACATATGTAAACCAGGCCTTTTAATGTTTCAACACTGGAAACTTTAAGGCTCTGTGCAAACAAACATTGTGTAATTAACAGATCAGATAGCTAGAGCTGTCAACCAGACAGGGATTCCGATGTTTCAGCACTATTGGCTGTCAGCATTACAACCATTGGGTTATCTGAAAAGCTGCACCTCAGCGTGATTGACAGATCTGGCTGTCTAATTGCAATTAATTTCAAGTTTTTTTGCAGAAGATAAACGGATTCCAAGTACTGCTTCAAACTTTAACAGGGTCTGGATGACTGACACTTTCATTATCTTGTAGTAGAAAGGAGTTTTCTTTTCCACTTTGTGAAAACTTATAAATGTATTACTTCTTAAAAAGAAAATCATTTTATCATACATTCAGTTGGCACATTGCTTCTAAACAGTATGTAGTGAGTTCCTGGTTATTGAAGTGCCTGACATGAGCATTCAGGCTATGGGAGTTATTTGGGGTCATGTTGATATGAGACCCAGAGGGAAAATAAATCCTAAAATAACCAGTAATACTTGCAATTGAACATAAATGTCATATTGAAACACCATTTAAGTTCGTGAGGCGAGTTGGGCCAGTCTGTGCATCATTCACAGAATTTACTTCTGGAGGTGTGCCAGAGGGAGGTTTGGGGAGATTCCTTGGATTGGGAAGTATGGTGGGACTTGGTTAGAGCTGAGAGGATTGGCATACCTTGATATGAGCGTTATGGGGCAAATCTTTTGAATTCAATTCCAAAAGGATTTCCCCATGGAGCTCTAGTTTTTTTACACCCCTGATGTGCCTTAAACCACAGCTCTTCAAACATCTGGCCTGAAAATCACAGAAGAAGAGGCCAGGACAATCTCCACAATGGTCCCACCCAGATCAGGAGCCATTGGCACACTCTCACGACCCAAACTAGCCTGTTAACTTTAAAAGTGACTCTGGAAAATTACAAAATCCAGGATGGGGTCATGATTCATGGAATCAGGGCTTCAGCCACCATTTTGAAAAGGCTTATGAGCGTACCCCCCTCAGCAAGCATCTGGCCCAGTATTTTCTGTTGTCAAAATGAAATAAAATATCCTTTTTTCATCTTCTTTTGCTGTGGCCTCAGCAGGCTGGGATTTGGAATCAATCCCACCCCTTCCTTACAATTTGAGCTCTGTCTGAAATTCGTTTCTCAACTCCGACCTCTCTGCCGATGGACTGCCAGAACTTTGATCTTTTACAGTCATACATCCAATGGCTTCTGGATGCTGGTTTGTGGTGCACCCTTTGCAAACGAATGGCTCAGAGGACAGTGTATCACAGAAATATATTTATTTCAGTCAAAACCATTAAGAGGTTTAGCCCACACTCTCATGCATTCAGGTGCGTATTTGAGAGCATTGCTTTATGGAAAGTTCCATAAAGTTACCTTGGCTTCAGCTGCACTGGTCTAAATGGAATGAATACAACTTGCACATTGGCCTAGAATTTCTAGGAAGTTGATTCCACTCTGCATCAGTTACTTCACGGGGAATGAGGTGAAAACGCCATTTATGTGCAAACAGGGTTCTGCTGTGTTTCTAGCAAAGTTAGTCTGAGAGAGAGAGAGAGAGAGAGAGAGAGGGAGAGAGAGAGAGAGAGAGTGAGAGAGTGTGACAGACAGACAGACAAAAAGAGAGGAAAGAAAGAGCGAAACTCCAAGGAAACATTTGACAAAAGTCAATCAACATTTTCAAAAAGGTTTTGCACGTTGTCATTCTGAAAAATAGTTGCTGTGTGCAAGGAAATGCAAATAAGAATGTAAAAGATCACAGTACCTGCATGGACTTTGCAAAGAATTTTCACAAAGCTGTATAACTTAGCTCTCACCAGTGCCTCTAACTCCACAGCTTTACTTAAAATGTTTTTGGAATTTAGGCAAAGACATTCATTTTGGTGTTTACTCCTTAAGTTTCCAGTTCTGATTGGCCGAGAAGTCGGAGTAAAGTAAAATAGTTTTCAGTGATATACAGTGACTGCACTGTTAAATATTCAGAGTGCAGGAGTGTCTTGTTCTGCAGTGGTAGTGTCCTTAGCTCTGACCCACATGTTCCAGTTTCACATTCCACGCCAGGACTAATTGGCCACACAACATCAAATTGATATTCAGTGCAAGAATCCTCCCACCATTTCCTCACTATTTCCAAAAGTGAGACAATGAAATGTGTGCACAAAGGTGCACAGTTTGTAAACTGTTCGCCAAACAAATGACCACATCAATGTTAACAATATGAAAAATCCAGCTCTCATTTCCTAATATGTATACTGCTTCAATAATGAATAAAAACTATAGGCTTCTAACAATGGGGATTTTGCCAGTCACTATTGTTGGACCCTGGACTTGCATATTCGATGGAGAACCAAGGGTCACGGAGTCTCAGAGACCTACAGCTTGTAAAAAAGTTCTTCTGCTCATCATCTCCAAGCTGATGATCAAACATCTAGTTTAATCTCATTTAACATCACTTGGGCTTGTATGTATGGCATTTCAAATGCTCATCTTAAATGTCTTGAGGGTTCTTGCCTCTACTAGCCTTTTTAGGCAATGTGTTCCTGAAAACCACCACCCTCTAGGTGGCAGAACTTTCTTCAAATCCCCTCTAAATCTCCTGTTCCTTACCTTAAGACTGTGCTCCCAATTCCTGTCTTTCATTTCTCCTTTTCCAGATAAAATCACTTTGTATCCAGTGTGAGGGTCATCCCAGAGTTCCTTCCCATTATCCAAAGCTCTATACAAATCTTCCAGTCTTGGTTAACTCCTCTGTTCAATCTCAGTTGAGTGATCTCCCAAATAAATTCAGGGTGGTGATACATTAGCTGCCTCGATCTCTCTGCTCCCTCCTACCCTTGGATGCTTGGAGCTTGATATTGGCTATGTGGTTCAGTGATAGTCATAGCCTGGTGATTTACTAACTGTTCCACTCAGAACTCACTACCGCAGCAAGAGGAATCATACGGGCCTTGTATCCAGGTAGAAATTCAAATCAGCTATCGATTTGACTCAAGTCCATTCTATCATGAAATTAAACAGACAGTTTGAAGTATAGCCCTTTACAAAACTTGACATTTCCGACTGTTTCTTGATTCATATCTAGCAGAACAGTTGCCCTGGTCATTGTTTATAAGTGTGAGTACATCTTCCTGATAAATGTTTATTGGACTGTAATATTTATCCTTTTAACTATATCTTATTTCTAACTTATACTATGAAGTGGTAAGGTAAAGCAACTTTTCTTTATTTTTCTTTTTGTATCTAAGATTTGTGCCTGGGATGGTGCCGTGAGAGGTAACATTGTAGACTTTTCACTGTACTCCTGTAATTGAGTATAGATGGCAATAAAATGTAATTTTAATTCAAAAACAACCTGTTCCCATTTAATCTTTGACAAGCTTGTCGTCAGGCAGAACTCAGAATAGGTCATCTGGACAGATACAGAACTTGCTCGAAGGTAGAAGACAGAGGGTGGTAGGGGAGGGTTGCTTTTCAGACTGGAGGCCTGAGACAGCGATATGCCACAAGAATCAGTGCTGGGTCTACTGCTTTTCATCATTTATAGAAATGATTTGGATGTGAACATAGGAGGTATGGTTAGTAAATTTGCAGATGATGCTAAAATCGGAGGTGTAGTTACCTTAGAATACAACAGGAAGTTGATCAGATGGGCCAATGGGCCGAGGAGTGACAGATGGACTTTAATTTAGATAAATGTAAGGTGCTGCATTTTGGAAAGGCAAATCAGAGCTGGACTTATACAATTAATGGTAAGGTCCTGGAGAGTGTTGCTCAAAAAAGAGACTTTGGACTGCAGGTTCATAGTTCCTTGAAAGTGGAATCTCAGGTAGGGATAGGATAGTGAAGGTGGTGTTTGGTACATTTGCCTTTATTGGTCAGTGCATTGAGTATAGGGGTTGGGAGGTCATGTTGCCGCTGTACAGGACATTATTAGGCCACCTGTAGAACACTGCATGCAATTCCAGTCTCCCTGCTGTAGGAAGGATGTTGTGAAACTTGAAAGGATTCAGAAAAGATTTACAAGGATGTTGCTAGGGTTGGAGGGTTTGAGCTCTCGGGAAAGATTGAATAGACTGGTGCTAGTCCAGAACTAGAGGTTTTAGGTGGGAGGGGAAAGATTTAAAAAGTGACCTAAGGGGCAACCTTTTCACGTTGAGGGTGGTGCATGTTTGGAATGAGCTGCTCGAGGAAGTGGTGGAGGCTGGTACAATTACAACATTTAAAAGGTATCTGGATGGGTATATGAATAGGAAGGGTTTTGAGGGATATGCACCAAATGCTGGCAAATGGGATGAGATTACTTTAGGATATCTGGTCAGCATGGATGAGTTGGACCGAAGGGCCTGTTTCCGTGCTGTATATCTCTATGACACTGAAGGAGTGGCCTAAAATGTTTGGAAAAAGGACTGTATTGTCATATGCAGTTTTCCTCCGGTTAACTTCCAGTTCACACCATTTAAAATCATGCTAAAAACTAAAAGCACGTAGATTCAGATTATAACAACACAGAGCAGCTGAGACCAAATCAATAGCAGGCTGGTGCAGCATAATACTATATTCCATTCTCCCTCCCTTTGAGAAACTGGTCTACATTAGCCCATAATTTGCCATCAAAATGACCAGAAGGTTCAAAGCGCTCTGTATTATTAAGTGTAATTGCTGCAGCACTGCAAGACCCGATAGACCCAAGGTGAAGTTTAGAAATCTAAAAGTTTCTATTCCATATCCATCAATGCACTGTTGGCTTTGTGAAAATCTCTGCTCTCTCTGACTTGCTATTCAAATGCATTGAATTGCATAAAGTCACGCGATTTGTGCAAGAAATACAAATTAAACTCATTGCAGAAAGTTAAACTTTGTCATTCGATCTCTGGTATTTTTAAAGGTGTTCACCACACCAGTACAGAGAATTAATTATTATAAGAACAGTGTCTTATTCCTTCAAACTTTAATGGTTGGGAAATGTAAAGTTTGAAATGTGTAATTATTATGACTTCCTTTCCGGTTTCCCGACTTTCTTGGTTCATCCAGTCCTCCTTTATTTTTCTTTCTGTCCCTGTTTTGACATTGAATTCACCCACATTGATTTACACTTCCTTCTCTGTTCTCGCACCAGTAATTTCATAATCTTTCAAACTAACTGGTTGAGGAATGGAGTATTATTAGTCCTCTTCAAGATACCAAAAGAGGTCTTGTGGTACAGTATTAGTATCTCTCTACCTATACACTAGGAACATTGGGTTCACATCCTATATTAGCATCTCTTAACCATAGAAGACAGTTCATGATGATCATCCCTGAAGGATCAGGGATCCTTCTCCCAATGTCCCTAAAAAGGCTGGGGAAAACTGTGAATTATGCTTAGAATAAAAATATCAGCATCATCTGGTAAGTGAGACCTGTTTGTCAGCTCGAGCCTTCATCAGCATGACACAGTCAATTTTAGGTATTTTACCATAGCAAATCACAGCCTGGTATAAGCAGTTCTTGCAGCAACAGGACAAACAGAGGATAGATATATTGATTAAATGATGTTGCCATAATCACAGTCACAGTCACTAAACTCACCATTATCATGATCTCTGAAGCAGAATACAAAGCAGACAGGAAACATTTTTATTCATCAAAATACATTAATGTCAGGCTTTATGATTCAAACCTCCATTCTCGATAATTCATTAAATCTATGAGTGGCCTTGCCTTTCAGTGATTCCTTCAATTGGCTTATTGCAAGCTGGGAGATGGATTTTAATGAATCTTGCTTTTCTGTACAAGGCCTTTAATGTTCTTCAATATACAGACTTCAAGGCTTTGCGCCTTTTTAAAATGCTTTAATGAGATGTGGATGCCATTAAAGGCCAATATGTGTTGTTCATCTCTAATTACCCCTTGAGTAAGTGGTGGTAGTGAGCTGCCTTCTAAAACCATTGCAGTTCTGCTGGTTTAGGTACACCCACAATGCTGTTACAGAGGAAGTTCCAGGATAATGACCCAGTGACGGTGAAAGAAATGCAATATATTTCCAAGTCCTGTTGGTGTGTGGGGCTTGGCAGGGAACCTGCAAGTGATGGCACTCCCTTCATCTGCTGCCTTTGATCTTCTACATATGGAGGTCGCTGGCTCAGAAACTCCTGTTGTTGAGGTGAACTACAGGGGCCTGTGTGTCAGTGGTAGAGGGAGTAAATGTTGAACACAGAAAATAAGACACGAACAGGAGTAGGCCATTCTACCCCTCAAGGCTGTTCTTCCATTCAATGAGAATATGGCCGATCTGTGGCCTGACTACTTATACCTGCCTTTGACCCATATCCCATAATACCTTGCATAACAAAAATTTATCTATTCAGATTTAAAATTACCTCATCTAGCATCAATTGCCATTTATGGAAGAAAGTTCCATAGGCTACCAGCATCTCTCCTGTAATGTCTGGTGTAAGTTTTTAAGACTTTGCCTGCTAGTTCTAGAATCTCCAACCAGTGGAAATAGTATAGCTTTATCTACTCTGCCCCTTTCTGTAAATAAGAAATGAAGAATTCAATCAATCAGCTTACCATTTAACCTTCTAAATTCTAAAGAAGCCAGGCCTAATTTATTTAATCCCTCCTCAGAACAACCCCTGAGATTCAGGTATCATTTTTGCAAACTTACACTGTACTCCCTCCAAGGTCAACATATCCTTCCTGAGATGTGGTGCACAGATTTATTCACAGTATTCCAAGTGCGGTGTAATCAGGGTTTTGTATAACTGCATCATAACTTTTGTATCCTTGTACTCCAGTCCCCTAGATATACCTGTTATACATGTTAAATCACCTGGACTGTTCACTTGAACTCAATGGTTGACCATAAGCATGAATTCATAGGATACAAAGTTAACTTCCCTTGATATTCAGTGCCACAGTTTCACTGTGGATGGACATTGAGATTCATAGCAAAGCTGTGCCCATTGGAAATGAGCCAGATATGGCACAAAATGCATCTACCCACCTCAAGTCCCTGATGGCCATAACTGTGATGAGTCTTCTCCATTAACCCCTTGCCCTCATATCCTAAAACGTTGCCATATGGAAACTGCCTCACCATCACAATCTCTCCCCTGACTGCCACCAAGGCCCTCTCTCATCCCTATGCTCCCCTCTGGCTTTGGGCTTGCAGATAATAAGACATTTCTGTAGTTCAGCTCCTGAAGCCTAGGGTGGCAAGACAAGGGATGGATGATGCATTGTTACTTGGACATTTGCAGGCACCAGCCCAGATACTGGCATTGCATAACCAGAGACAAGAAAAGAGTTGGGAACTGCACTTAAGTGAGTCAAAAGGTACAACTGTATGAATTTCCTGGAAGGTGAGATCGAATACCAGTTTTGCAGCATCTGAACTGAAGCCTATACTTCAAATGAATGATTGAGTGCAGAGGCACTTATTTACATGAAATAAACTTCCCTTTTCATGGGAAGTCAAGTAGAACACAACAGAAAAGCCTTAAGGTCAGTTTGATATCTAGGAACAATTTGCTGGCTTCCAGTGTAGGTCAAAGACAGTTCAAGTTTAGAGATTGTTATTCGGCAAGAAGCACATGGTGCGGGAAGACCACAAAGGAATTGGAACAAAAACATTTGGATGTAAGTTTGCTTGCTGAGCTGCAAGGTTCATTTCCAGATGTTTCGTTACCTTACTAGGTAACATCTTTAGTGGGCCTCAGGCTAAGCAATGCTGAAAATTCCTGCTTTCTATGTTTGGGTTTCTTTGGGTTGGTGATGTAATTTCCTGTGGTGATGTTATTTCTTGTGGTGAAGTCACTTCCTGTTCCTTTTCTCAGGGGGTGGTAGATGGGGTCTAACTCGATGTGTTTGTTGATAGCATTCTGGTTGGCTCTTTGGCCCAACCAGTCCACACCAAACCTCCGAAGAGGAACCCACCAGGAGCCATTCCCTCGGAATGATGCACCTAACACTATGGGCAATTTAGCATGGCCAATTCACCTAACCTGCACATCTTTGGACTTTGGGAAGAAACCAGAGCACAAGGAGGAAATCCACGCAGACAAGGGGAGAATGTGCAAACTCCACACAGTCACCCAAGGCTGGAATCGAACCTGGGTCCCTGGTGCTGTGAGGCAGCAGTGCTAACCACTGAGCCACTGTGCTGCCCTGCTTCTAGGGATTCTCGTGCGTTTCTTAGTCTGGCTTATCCTAGGATGGATGTGTTGTCCCAGTCAAAGTGGTGTCCTTCCTCATCCATATGTGAGGATACTAGTGAGAAAGGGTTATGTCCCAACCAGAACTCTATCAACAAACACATCGAGTTAGACCCCATCTATCACCCTGAGAAAAGGAACAGGAAGTGACTTCACCACAGGAAATATCACCACCACAGGAAGTGACATCACCAACCCAAGGAAACCCAAACATATAAATAGAAAGCAGGAATTTTCAGCATTGCTTCACCTGTGGCCCACTGAAGATGTTACCTAATAAGGTAACGAAACGTCTGGAAATGAACCTTGCAGCTCAGCGAGCAAACCTACATTCAAAACCTCAACCTGAGCTACAAATCTTCTCAAAGCTCGCTGGAACAAAAATTCTCAAAGTCATTACAAGAGAAATCTTCTTTTTAGAATTAGAATCCTGACAGTGTGGAAACAGGCCCTTCTGCCCAACAAATCCACACCCACCCTCTGAAGACTAACTCACCCAGATCCATTCCCCTCCCCTATTACTCTATATTTACCCTAACTAATGCATCTAACCTGCACAACCGTGAACTCATAGGCAGTTTAGCATAGCCAAATCACCTAACCTGCACATCTTTGGACTGTGGGAGAAACCAGAGTAGCCGAAGGAAACCCACGCAGACACGGGGAGAATGTGCAAAATCCGAAGCTGGAATCAAACCTGGGCCCCTGAGGCAGCAGTGCTAACCACTGAGCCACCATGCAGCCCTTTCTGTCACGGTCTCTGCAAGGTATTATGGTGCGAGCAAATTTTAACATGACTCAATAACTAACCAAGTTGTTGACTTTCAAAAGCCACATGAAAGAAAGATAAAGTTCAATTGGATTTCCACTGGAGGAGAATTTTTGAAGCCATAGCCTGATCTCCCCCGTATGGTTGGCTGAAACTCTAGTAAAACGACAAATCCAGGCATTTCTCCTATCTTCAGAAAAATCATTGCACTGTATCAAAAGAAACCAACAGAAATTTCAGCCAATCATTTATATTGAAAAGTACCAACTACTAACTGAATTAATAACAACGGGAAATTCTTCTAAAATCATCATTAGATTCTAGTACAGACCCCCTACAATAACAGGTACATGTAGAATTACCATGTTATACTATCAAACAAGTAGCAGGAAGACAGGGGGCAGATGTGGCTTTGTGAAACTGTGGTACTGAATATTTTTCCAACAAAATGCTGGACAAACTCAGCAGGTCTGGAATGCCTGTGAAGAGAGAAACAGAGTTAAATGTTTTGGTATGATTTCTTCAGAAAGAGAAATTCTGAAGCACAGTCATACCAGACTCGAGATGTTAACTCGGTTTCTCCCTCCACTGGGTTGGTTTCAGATTTCCAGCAGCCAAGGTATTTTGCTCTTTTTCTTGCAAAAATGGGCAAGTCAGGAATTGGCACAGTGAGACAAGAACGCTATAGAAGAGAATTGAATCTTCATAACAACTGTTGGAGGACAAGAAATGGACAATTGTTAAAACAAAACTATAGTTACTGAAAGAGAACAGACTGTTCAAAAAAATCATTACTGCACATAAGTAGTCAATTCACCCAAAGAACAAAGAAAATTTACAGCCCAGGAACAGGCCCTTCAACCCTCCAAGCCTGAGCCAATCCAAATCTACTGTCTAAACAATCTGATTCCACAAATCCAAGACAGAATATTCTGCACACAACTAGTATATTTCCCTCAAATAATTCACCACTTCCTAGAATACCCCTTGTAAATACGATCTACACAAATTCATCCACCCAGTAGTAATTAGGGATTAAATTCCAGCACAGTATTTTCTCTGATAATGTGCTTTCATTCAAGCATATTCAACCACTTGTACTGTCCAAATGGTAAACTCTGAATTTAAAAGCAATTCACACACACATGTCACTCTACTCCTGTGCTAAATGGTCTGCCAGTCAGTCATTCTACATTTTTTTTTAAAGGAGAAAGGAAAAATTAGCCCACTTGATACTTTTACAGATGGAACTGAACCGGAAACATTCGGCTTAAATTCAGAAAACAGCATTTTCACTTCATATCAGGAACCATCTCATTACTTTGACAATGAACCAATTACATTCTGTGCTTTTCCCATCAGTTACAACTATAGAACCAATTTTTCACCAAATATAGTATTACATTGGTCAGTCTTCGCTGGTATTTTTCATGATCGATTAACCCACAGACTTCTCACACATTGCCCCAGGCCACATTTCAGATGCTTGCTGGTTAAATAGCACTTCACAACTTTGCAATGCTAGTGCCAATAGTGTGATCTTTCTCACCCTAACCACTTCAGGTTTTTTTACAAGGAGACCTGTACTTACCCGATATAAAAATATCTTTACTTCCTAAAACGGAAAGGAAGGACTATCCACAGATTGGTGATATGGTCATATTCATGACAGTTTTTGAGTTTGTGGTGCTGAATAAGCAGAGAAAGATCAGCATAAAATTTGGTCTGTGAACATGGATGTGCATTTTCTACAGCTGTGTCCACTATGTCTGACCACTATGGTGTAAAGTTACATATTTCAGGCTGAAAGTGATGAACTTACAATGCAGATGCACAATGGGCAGATTGTTACAATTTCCAGATTTGCTCAGTCACATTATTCTCTATGCGAGGAAGTATCACAAATACTCCAAAAGTAAAAATCAGGGACTATTGGATAAACAAGTTGATCAATACTGCACAGTGTAAGGAGCAAACTCGTTTGTTAAGGAATTAACACAGAGTTACAAACATTGCACTGCCTGCAGCTCCACTACTCCCAGGGACAGAAGACTGAATTTGACAGAACGCTGCAGGTCAACTAAAGCAAAGTAAATCCTAACATTAAATATGCATGAATAAGGTGAATTTCTCAGACGACATACTTATGCAAAGAATACATCTTTTTCAGGAATAATATTGTTGTAGTGGATGAAATCTACCCAAACCCATCATCTCACAATCCCAGCTGCCATGCTGGAGATTACTTCTGAAAAAAAGGAAACCAGAAGTATATTTATCAGCAATTCTAATATTTAAAAATATCCACTGTCCTATCCTCTTTACTGAGGTAGGTTCTTGCTGATAGGAACTGTAGTGACTGTAACAAAGTCAGCCAGGTAGACCTCATAGAATATGAGTGGGGCTGTTAGCCTGGTCCAATTAGGGAGCTGTGCTGACAGATATAAACAGGAGTGTCAGAGGCTCTGTTCACTCTGAGCTGGTTTGAGGAAAACCGACCAGTGTCAAGTAATGTGCAAAAGGTAAATAAAAGGATGGCAGGATGCCGGTCTCTGTGGAGATATTTCAGGATTTGCATTCAATTGGCCACAGTGCTAGAGTCCTTACATTAGGGTTGAGGTCATTCAGCCTATCCCAGTGACCACTGTCCAATGCCCCCCAGTCCCAGTGGAGATAAGGAGCTCTTCTCTGAAAACTCTCTCCAAATATTGGTTTTCTAAATTTTCTTTTGTCGCCTTCAACTGAAACCAAATGTAAACTAAAAATTCAATGGAGCTTGCATCCATTTAGCACCCTTCACAACTTCAGACCATCCCAAAGCACTTTGCTGTCAATGAAGTACTTTGAAAGTGAAATCACTATTCTAATCCATCACCTTTCCCATCTAACCACTCCACCCTCCCCTCCAACCTATCACCTTCTCCCCCCTCAACCTTCATCCACCTACGGCATTCTCAGCTACCTTCTTCCCCCCCCACCAACCCCATACCCCTCCCATTTATCTCTCAGCTCCCTGGCCCACAAGCCTCATTCCTGATGAAGGGCTTATGCCAGAAATGTCGATTCTCCTGCTCCTCAGATGTTGCCTGACCTGCTGTATCTTACCAGCACCTCACTCTTGACTAGAAAACATAGCAGCTAATTTGCACACAGCAAGCTCCAACCAACAGCAGAGAGATAACAACAAGGTAGTCTGTATTGATGATGTTGAAAGAGAGTTAAATGTCGTCCAGGGGAATGGGACCATCCTTGCTCTTCCTTAAAGCCACACTATAGCACCTTTTGCATTCAGGCTGGGCCTCTGTTTAACATCTCATCTGAAAGTTGGTGAAGCACGAGAGGATAATATAAGGCAGGGAATGCTGTGAACATCAGAGTAGGTCTAATTGAGCAAACAAAAAGCCTGGAGATACAACCTGGTCCAGTCCATGAGCTGTTCCCTGAGCACACAGTGTTCTTGCTGCAACATTTCAATAATAGTTACCAGTGCACTCTCCAAGCGCAGAGGCATACTAAGTGCATCGGAGATGTGCCTTAAGGATTCAGAGACTCATACGTGTCAGATACCAATGTATGTAGACATGGGATGTGTGTGGCCAGCTCCCACTGAGTCTGCCTTGAGATTTTAGTGCCCGGTGTCCAACAAGGTTGTTATTCAGGTCAGGTGACGAGCTGCATCAGCAGGAAGCCCGACCTGGTATCCTTCTCCAGTTTTCACTGGCATCCAGCTGGTTTGAGGAGTTTGGTAAAATGGGAGTCTGAATGTTAATGAGGTGAGTTAGGCTGCTAACAAGGAATTTAACAAGTGTTAATCTTTTTGATGCCTTGTGAGAATCTCCACATGCTGCTTGCGAAAAACATAAGAGATGCAGCAAGGTTGTTGACATCAAGATGGGTCTCACCGCACTTATCATCCAATTTGGCTAAACATCTCAGTATACCCTCTGTTACCTGACCCCTACAATATTCCACCCCTTCTATCACCATGCCCTTATCCTCCTCTTGATTAAAGCACAGGCACAAATCGACTTCCAAACGGTAAAACTTATTTCTTCCCAGAAGTTAATCACTGTCAAACTGCACAATCTTCTGGTCACAGCAAAGATACTATTAATGCCCTACTTTTGCTAACCCACATATGGACTGTTATTCTGAGGCTTTGCAGCTTAAAGCATTGCTGATAATTTACCGTAATGCCCATCGTAGAGTTTCCTGTCTTGGGAATATTGTACCATTGTTGGATCCAGGTCTCACTGTAGCAACGTGTGTTCAGAACTTAGGCTGACGCTCCACGGCATTGTTGGGGGAATGCTGTGCTCTTGAGAACACTTGCTCCATCTTCTACGTTTCTCACAAGCAGCACTGTGCAATTCTCACTAGGCAGTAACAAGATGCCAATTGATGAGGATTAACACTTGTTAAAAACCTCATTAGCAATCCAACTCACCTCATTAATATTCAGACTCCCATCTTACCAAACTCACCAAACAGCTGGATGTTGGTGAAAACCAGAGAAGAATACCAAAATGGGCTCATTCCTGATGAAGGGCATTTGCCCAAAACATCAATTTTCCTGGTACTCTGATGCTGCCTGATCTGCTGTGCTTTTCCAGCACCACTCTCTTGACTTCTGGCTGATCCAGCTTGTCACTTGATCTGAATAACATCCGTGTTGGACACTGGGCACCAAAATCTCAGGGCGGACTCGATGGAAACTGGTTACACACACCCTATATCTACAAACGTAGGTATCTGCCTGTGCCAGCCTCTGAATCCTTAAGGCACATCTCCGATGCACTGACAGTATGCTTCTGCTCTTCAAGGATACACCGGTAGCTATTATTGAAATGCTGCAGCAACACCACTGTGTGCTTAGGGACCAGCTCATAGACTGGACCAGGTTGTATCTCCAGGCTCTTTGTTTGCTCAATTAGAACCTATCCAGATGCTCATACATGCCTTGCCTTGGATTGGATTGCCTTCTCATGCTTTACCCTCTCAGACAGAAATATTGGGCTCATATTACTTTGTGTCATCATGCCCTTTAGAGTAGGCACAAAGCCAGGATGCTGGTCATAGTTGGCACTGGGCAATCAAGGAAGAGAACAGCCTTTGCTCAGAATGTACCAGCACAGGCTGCCTCCAGTATCAGTCCAGGGACTGCTCAGAGCAGACAGAGTCAGAAATCTCTCCTTATAAGAGGCGAGGAGCCAAATGATGAGCAACACATCACCCATCTGACTCTTCCTGCCCCACTCTCCTCCTGGCAAGACAGGTAGGTGAAATGGGAGATGGTAGCAAGCGGCACAGCTCTCAATGCTGTTGCAGATGGGGAAAGTGTTCCAAGCTGGTGAAATGGCAGAGCAAAGGGCCTGCAGGTGCTATGGTTGACAGTGGCTGAAAGCTGCAGGCAATACTGAGGGTGGTAGAGCATGAGTTTTGGTGGGAGGTGGGGACAGGAACAGAAACCAAGCGAGAAAAAAGGTACCGGAGAGAAGATGGTGGCACAGGGCAGAGAGAGTCATTGTGTCTCTTCCTTCAGTACTAGGCATTCCTCCAGACTGGGTAGAGATACGTGAAACCTTAGTGCCAACCTCAGATTAGATTGGCCAGGTATCATGTCCTCCTTTGTTGGTCCAGGGTAAAAGGAGGTCCTGCATCAGCAGCACCACAGCCACCATGATTCCACGGCACTGCCTGCATTGGAGGGGGGTTGGGGAGGGGGCTCTGACTTCCCACTTCCAGCTATGTCTGTGGCTAATGTCAACAATTGTGCAGGGCAACTCTGCACTGACAGTGCCAGTGTGGGTGCATCATGGGTTTTTAAAAGATGTTACAGGCACAAGGGTGGTTATCCACTGAGTGTGAGTTGGTCGTGGAAATGGTGTGTGGTGTAATGGGGAGGTAATCAGATGTGAGAGACACAGTAGGCCAATTAATGAGGTGAGATTGACAAGATACAAAAAGAAAACTCAATTGACATAAGCCAGATATAGCCATCAGTGCAAGTATGGCAGAGAGTAGCATAATCTACTCAGCACCAGATGACCGATAGAGAGAGATGCAACTGGATCTACACCAAGGGCAGGTGTGTGTTTCATCATATGTAGGAAAGCTGCAGTTCCCTCGAGAAGCAGGGCATGATGCCATCTGCTGGAACCAGATCAAGGAGGGCACAGTCTTACCCTTTCAAATGGAACCGTAGCACTGGAGTTACCTGATTGTTTCCTAGCAACCTCGGCTGCTTTAAGACGAATAAGTCAATCAAGAGTGCACCACTGTATTATGCAGGTAATGGATGTTGGCTTCAGATGGGATCTGGGTGTTCACTTTCTCCCCTGCTGACTCGCTCATGCAGGAAGTGCAAGTGCTGGAATTGTATTGTGCCATAATTCCAACTTTATGGTGTCACTGGACATTAAAATACCTTAAATGTCAGCAACATGAAAGATGTTTGTTCTGAGGATACACACTTGCTGATGATGGAATTCAAGTCATTCTTCTTATGAATACATGCTGCCTTGAGACCTGACAGGATTCTGCAGTTTCCTGACAAACAATGAGACCCGCATTCTTCGGTGTCAAAGCAAATTATCGGGATGGATGCATGCAGACAAGGGACACCCACTTCAGTCGTAACCAACTGCACAATTCCATCATCTTATGACAGATACCAATAGCAGGCTCAGTGAAGCTTTCTGCATTGCATACATCATTATTGAACTGTCCATCAAGAATTTGAGGTCCAGGAGCTGAATGCGTCCCATATTTGGGGCAGGTTTCACGTGCATACATTAGCAGTTGGCAAGAGATACAGAGAGGAGGAAGGAAATGGAGGCCATTAATTTACAGATTGCGCTGAATAAAAGAGATGAGGTGGAACTTGATAAACCATTGCCTTCAGCACATGAGATTCAGCAGCAAGCCATCAACAATGGTTTGTAGTTTAAAAAAAAAGTACCGCAGCTTCTGAATCTATAATGCTGATGAAAAGCCTTTTCATTCTTCACAGATAGCCATTATTCAAATCTACGAAATGCTTCTCATTACTTCAGGAAAGGACATTTTATCACCAAATGAAGAGCAGTCCTGAGCCTCGTGAAAATCATTTGCAAACGGAGCAGAAAATTTCCACATTTAACTGTATGCCTATTCCTCACAACCGATTACTGTCTCCTCTCATCAAACCACAGCATAGAACCTAAAGCTCTCCTCGCATGTAAATCTAACTTGTTCACCTTGGTTGGTTTGGCTGATTATCAAAAAGAAGTGAGGCTGGAGGCAGGGACTGAATACATCACAGTATTCACCTCAATGAATTACTTTCATCAGTACAGTATCATGACATTTTTCCGTGGTCAAGAGACCCAAAATTGGACATTCTAAGCTGACTCACAACCGCAGAAATCAGGCCTGATAGAAAATTGACCAAACTACATTAAACAGCAGTCAGTTACCATCAGTTTTCATTGGTTTTATCTAGCTAAGGTCAAAAAGGTTACAAAGGTTCAAGGAGAACCAGTTATACCTAGTCCATGGGTTTTGGAGCAGGGTGAATCAGACTTTTTAGCATCTTGACTGCCTGAATATGTGCAGCATACTCCTCCTGGCATGGCAACAGTGGAATCCTGTTCATGGCCCCATTGGCCACAGAACATCCAGGAAGGTGTGGGGCAAGGGGGATAAAAACACACACCTGGAAGCTACCCCCACAGCGAAGACTCGCAGCAAGACTCACAGCAGAAGTGTGTGCACCGACCCAGGAAATGATCCGGTCTGACCTGCAAGACTCACCTTCGTGGAAGAGAGCCAGCGCTACGTCAGAGAGGAAAGAGACTTAAACAGCCCAGCTCAAACATATGGATCATTGCGGGTAATAATCTTTTTCATATGGATTGAGCTATACAGGCAGCAAATATTCTGGGAATCTGGGAAATGCTCAGTGCTTTTAATAAAGGAATATTTTGTCAGTAAAAATCGAATTGATTCAAAAATTGAATTCGGGAGTCCCTTTGTCTGCCTCATTGACATAAGTCGAGAGTGTGGTGTGAGGATTCCTGATGAAGGGCTTATGGCCGAAACATCAATTCTCCTGCTCCTCGGATGCTGCCTGACCTGCTGTGCTTTTCCAGAACTACACTTCGGATTCTGATCTCCAGCATCTGCAGTCCTCACTTCCTCCTCATTGACAGGAGCACTTGGGTAAAGTGATTTTACATAAAATGGTCAAAGTGTCCAGTGCATGGACAACATATCTCTCCAAAGTCTTTCAGAAACAATTTATTCACCTTCACTGCTCCAAGGAACTGTGGCATCTGCAACTACTCCTTGCAGCTCAGCTATAATGGAACAAGGTTCTGAATCAGTGGTGCTGGAAGAGCACAGCAATTCAGGCAGCATCCGAGGACAGGCAAAATCGACGTTTCGGGCAAAAGCCCTCGGATGCTGCCTGAATTGCTGTGCTCTTCCAGCACCACTGATCCAGAATCTGGTTTCCAGCATCTGCAGTCATTGTTTTTACCTCTATAATGGAACAAGATCAATTCAGTTAACAGTTTGCAGACTAGACAATCATAAGACATACCAAGTCAGAAAAGCTCCATGTTCCAACGTCCTGCAGGGTGACCTGTAAGGTGTCCACAAAGCAGAAAGGGCTCTGGAAACAATGATCACCCTGAAAACCTCCCCCCCCCGGAATGCCATGTTGTGACAGATACGTCCTGGGCTGCTGCCTTCCTTCGGTGCTCTGACTGACTGACACACACACACACACACAAAATCAATCAGCACAGAGGCTTCTTCAGCCCATTCTGTCAGCACATCTCATATGGAATTAAAGATGCAGGGTGTCAATATCTCTCCCATCTCCGACGCATTCACAAGGGAAGGCTGTTGTCCCTCTTCCTTCGCTTCATCTAAAAGGTGCTAACTGTGAAGGAGAGCTGCTCCAGCTGACATTGTGGCCATTCAGTCCCAACAGTTTGCCCTAGGTTGCTCGCTTTCAATCGGCAGCCAGAGTTAATGAAAACTCAAAATGGCCTGCACCTCTGTCAGCTTGAGGGCAATCGGAGTGTATCAGATATCTCAGAGTTGCCTTAGCCAGCTGGATCCTGCGCAGTGAGTTTGATAAAGCAGTTTAAACAAATGGTGCATGAAAACAAAGTGGCCACTCTAAGATACTGTCTGTAGTAAAAACTCCCACCCTGCTACCCTCAAACTGATTGTTGAATAGTTCACACTTCATGCTGAAATTACACTGATTTAGCATGCAGTTGCTGTAAACTGATACATGTTCTAGATCTTCCATCAGTGACAGCCCGGCAACAGCAATAATAGGAAGTTCTTTCAAACTGTAATTTAAGCAAGAGTCAACTAAACCAATAGGAAGGCTTTCTGGGGCAATGGCTTGTACCCCTGCCTCCAAGCAAGAAGCCCTAGGTTCAAGTCCCACTCCAATTCAAGTGGCCTTTGCATAAAAACAGCAATTGCTAGAGAAGATCGGAACATGTGGCAGCATCTGTGGAGAGAAAGTACAGTTAATGTTTCAGATCCAACGACTCTTCTTCAGAATTGATAGCAGCTGGAAAATAGTGGTATATATGCTAATGACAGGGGGTAGAAGAGTAAACCATAGATGGAGACAAAGATAGTTAGGCAGAAGAAGAGTGTTAACGGTGAGCCAGGAAGAAGGAAAAAGGTACTAACTGGGCCATTAACTGGAAGCAGATGAAAATGGGCTGATGATGATGAAAGCAACCCAAGTGATGACAGGGTCTGGAGTGTGGCAGTGGGTAAAGGATATGGAAGATGATCTTAAACTTACTGAACTTGATACTGAATCCTGAAGGCTGCAGGGTGCCCAAGCAGAAAATGAGATGCAATTCTTCCAGCTTGAGTTGAGCCTCGCTGGAGCACTGCAGCAAGCCCGAGGCAGCAACACTGGCTAGGGAAGATGGTGGTGTGTTGAAGTGACAGGCAAAAAGCAGCTCAGGGTCATTTTTTGTGGTGTTCCGTAAAACGGTTGTCTAGTCTGTGTTTTGTCTCCCCAATGCACAGGAGACCACAATACAACAGACTAGATAGAGTGAAGTGCAGGTAAATCACTGCTTCACCTGGAAGGGGTGTCTGGAGCCTTGGATAGTGAGGAGAGAGGAAGTAAATGGATGGGTGTTACACTTTGAATAAACTTTTTTAAATTACAGAAAGAAAGAATGAGGGCAATGCTGGCTAGGCCAGCATTCATTGCCCACGCTTAATTGCCTAGAAAGCAGTTAGGAGTCAACCACATTGTTGTGGGTCTGGAGTGACATGTAAAATGGCAGTTGTTTCCTTCCCTAAAGGGCACTAAGCAACCACACGGGTTTATCCTGGTAACCCACAATGAATTCATGGTCATCATTAGACTCTTAATTCCAGGTTGTTATTGAATATAAATTCCACCATTTGCCATGGCAGGATTCAAACCACGGTCCCCAGAACATTAGCTGGCTCTCTAGAGTAAGCGATAACACCATTAGGCCAATGCCTCCCTTTTGCCTGGGAAGATCCGGTGGGGGTATTGCGAGGTGGTGGGAGTGAAAGAGCAGTGGGCTAGGGTATTCTTGAGAGAACAGTCCCTGCGGAAGGCTGGCAATGGAGGGGAGGGAAATATGTGTCTGGTGGTGGCATCTCGCTGGGGTTGGCAGAAACAGTACATAGAACGTAGAAGTCTGGTGGTGGCATCTCGCTGGGGTTGGCAGAAACAGTACATAGAACGTAGAACATAGAACAATACAGCACAGAACAGGCCCTTCGGCCCAGGATGTTGTGCCGAACATTTGTTCTAGCTTAAGCACCCATCCATGTACCTATCCAATTGCCGCTTAAAGGTCACCAAAGATTCTGACTCTACCACTCCCACAGGCAGCGCATTCCATGCCCCCACCACTCTCTGGGTAAAGAACCCACCCCTGACATCTCACACAGTACTCCAAGTGTGGCCTAACCAAAGTCCTGTACAGTTGCAACATCACTTCATGACTCTTGAATTCAATCCCTCTGCTAATGAACGCTAATACACCATAGGCATTCTTACAAGCTCTATCAACCTGAGTAGCTAATGATCCTTTGGATGTGGGGTGAAAAGTGAGGATCGGGGCAATGTTGAGTGAGGGAAAAGAAGGGAAGAGGACAGAGGTGTGGGAAATAGGTCAGACACAGCTAATGGCTCTACCAAATTTAACAGCAGGCAATCCTCAGTTGAGGAAAGAAGTGGACATTTCTGAGACCTCACAGTGCAAGGTAGCATCATCAGAACAGATCCAATAGAGACAGAGAAACTGGGAGAATGGAACGGAGTCTTTACAGGAAGGGAGGTGTGAGGATGTATAGCCCACATAACTGTGGGAGTCAGTGAGTTTGTGGTGGATATTGGTGACCAGCCCAAGCCCAGAAACAGAAACAGAGATGTTAAGAATGCGAAGGGAGGAGTCAGAGATGGACAAGGTGAAGGTGAGAGCAGGGAGGCAATTGGAAGCAAAATCGATAAACTTTTCCAATTCTGGGTGAGAGAGGGAAGCAGCATGGTAGATTACACCCATGGCAGGTAAGAGTGAGAGAATTATTTGGTCAGCCATGCTTGATGCAGAATGGCATCCCTTAAGCTACAACCTCTAGAGATAGATGACTGTCCTATTCCAGGAAATACTAACTATGGAAACAGATGTAAATCTTTGCTTTGTCGGCCTCATACAGCAATGGAAAATTAAAATAAATGCTTGTTAATAAAATAATAAGATTTTGCAGAACCGTAATACATAATGGACTCAGTTTTTGGAAATGAGTTCACTTGAAAAAAAATTGCTGAACAAAGCATTTTCTTCTGAAAGAAATGCGCTGTCAATTTAGAGTTGGATCATTATCAAGACCCATGTTGAGCAGACTGAAAATTGCTACAATATACACATAAATGAACAAATCAGTTTGTTCCCTTAATTTCAAATGTGTGCACTGATGAGCTGTTTTACGAGACAATATTTATTTTGTCAGATTAACAAATACATTGGAAAATCCTACTGCTCTGTTATTGTGAAGTGTTTGTTCTAGACTGCCTGGTGGTTGTTTTTAATATTCACTCATGAGAATCACAGAATTTCTACAGTGATTAAGCAGACCATTCGGCCCACTGAGTTCCTCAATGCCCCTCTGAACAGCATCCCACCCAGACCCTCACCCCCCCACCCCCCCACCACCCCATCCCTGTAACTCCACATTTCCCATGGCCAATCAAGCTAACCTGAACATCCTTGGACTGAGGGACAAAACAGGAGCATCTGCATGAAACCCACACAGACACGGGGAGATAGATGCCAGAGGCCAGAATCAAACCCGCGTCCTTGTCGCTGCGAGGTAGCAGTGCTAACTACTGAGCCACCGTGCCATGCCTACAGTGACCTCAGCTGGTGTGGGAATGAACCCAGGCTTTCAATGTCACTCTGCATGGCAAGCCAGCTGTCTAACCAACTGAGCCAACTAATCGGAGACATTCACCTCCCAAGCCCATTGCATCATAAAACTGCGGGCCACCTGAAAAACCCAGTCAGCTTCCTAAATTAACCTTTAAGGCTCTTGATGAGCTTAATGTGATACCTTCATACTGGCCTGAGTCAAGATGGCTGGTTTGTGGAACAGGGTATGTGGGACAGGGTCAGTTACAACACAATAGTGATTCTGGTATTTTTAGGCCCCATCCACTTCTATCCCTGACCACTGTGACTAAAAACTCCCACCATATTTGGATGAATAAAGTGGAGTTCCATTCTGACCTTGAGCAAGTGAAAATGCAGCTAGATATTTAGTTTTTTTTAAAGCTCTGGACTTCTACATAATTATAAAAGTAAATAAAAGCAAAACACTGCTGATGCTGGAGATCTGAATTTAAAATGGCGTGCTACAAAAACCCAGCAGGTCAAGGAGTATCTGCGCGGAGAAACAGAGTTAATGTTTCAAGTCCAATATGATTGTTCTTCGGAACCCAGCTAGTTTCCCTCCACAGATGCTACCAGACCTGCAGAGTCTCTGCAGCAACCTGCATTTTAAAAACAAAATGTTTCAGCTCACCCATGTGAGCATTTTCTTAATATCCAGAAGTATTATCACACACAGCCAAATGACTTTTCTCCCACCATCAAACCACCCATGGTGCTTTTCACGTATGAACTACCACTAATAAGTCAACATTGTTCATATTAATTAACTTACATGCAAAGCCCATTCAGCACAGTGAAAGAACACCAAAGGAGAGGGAGAAGGTTAAATCAAAATAGAGTTGGAAGGGAAGATAAAGCACTGCACCCCTGATGGGAACACTTCTAAATTTGCTAATTTATAGAAAACAGATTTCAGTTGTTTTGTAAAAGCCAGTGTGCAAAGTTATAAACTCTTATATGTAAAGGAGTTGCATTTTTCACAATGGAGAGTGGTGGAAAACCGATAATATTATTCAGTACAGTCTAGGTATACTGTGATATCAAAACTTTCTTAGCAAAGACTTGATAAGTCAAGTTGCATCTTTCTATGATTAAATTTGGAATATAGCAGCTTAAGCAGAACCACAATGAGGCCCAAGTATCTATGATTTTGCTGGATGATTGTCTTTTCAAAGAAGTACGTAGAAGTTAAAGTTGCAGAATGATTACGGTAGTGTCTAAACCAGGAGGAAAACCAATATTTAGGCTTGCAGATGTTCAGCAAGAACAGATGATCAATCAAAAGCTACAGTCTATGGACACCAGAACCAGAAAGTCAAACTCCAGTCATATGGTTGCAGCAATAAACAGGAGGGATTCTATTTCTGCTGTGCACAACTTTTAACCCAGTGGCTGATGAAGCTGCATCGAATTCCATTCTGAAATCTTTTAACTCAAGTTGTTAGCTCAGGTTAAAATAGCACAGGCAGGAGTCCGGAAACATTCTGTGTTTAAAAATAGAGCAAAGAGGAAAAAAAAAATACCACGAGGTATCTCAGGTCAGAATCACTCATGCCATTTCCAAGTAGTTTGTTCTCACTGTCCTTCAAGAATAATTGAACTGAGGCTGCAATTCCTTTTCCTGGTTAGCAAACCAACATTAGGTATCAAGGGAAGGGAATGTTTGCAACATGTCATGCATCAGAAGGTAGTTATTTTGGAATTATTTGCTGAGCAATGCCTTTCACTGTGAAAACTTGAATCACATTTTTTTAAAAATCATCAACCTGAACTAAATAATATATTCAACAGAAGCCCCATTAAGTTGCAGTCAATATATTTCTTAAGTGACGTTGGTTACAGTGCTGATGGTCCAGTTTTATAACTTCTCTCATCGAATATATAACTAGAGGACATTAAAACTTACACTTCTAAATTCTTGACTGAAGGCAGCCACTGAGTCCACATTAGTTTACCAATCGGAAAAGATTTCAGAAGTTTCCAGCTTCCCTTCTGCCACACCCCATCCTTCCTAACAGCATTTCGTTGTTTCAGAAATTATTCCAAAGTCTTTAGCTTCACTACACGATTCATATTTCCATTCTACATCCAATACACCTTGCCAAGAAGAAAAATCCTGGCACCAGAACTAACTTTGGCCTTTACTAAATCCAATCTCCACCCTCTTTATCGTGTACCCACAATATGTTATCATTAATTTTCTCAATTAATATGGTCCATGCCAGTTATAATCTTATATCATATTAAATGCATCAACTCCAAGAATTCCACATTTCCTATACCTGTTCTCGCAAATAATGAAGAAAAAAAAATGAAGACTTTCATTTATAGAGTGCCTTTTACAAGTACTAGATGTCTCATCTCTGCAGCTAGTGAGGTACTTGCAAATTTCAGTCTCTGAAATTAATGTTTAATGTGAGAGAATCTTATATTTCTCTCTGCACTACTGGCAGGGTGCTTTCTCTGTATCTCAGCAGCAATAACAGAACACAGTACTCAACACATAATCAGCGCTATCCGTTTGTGTGGACTTTCTCTTAGTTTCCACTTCACAGATCAATTATAGATGATTTGGTTATTAAATGTAAGAACTACTGGCCCCGACTTAATGTAAATGTAAATGTAAAGGCCCAAGAGGTAAAGCTTTATCTGCTACCTGCTAGTATAACAGTTTTAATCAAACTGTTTTGAGCACCATGTAGCTCATACCTTTAACAAAAGCCGCTAAAAGAACTGCGGATACTGGAAATCAGCAACGAAAACTGAAACTTCTGGGAAAACTCAGCAGGTCTGGCAGCATCTGTGGAGAGAAATAAGAAATAATGTTTTGGGTCCAGTGGACCCACAATGTTAACTCTGATTCCTCCCCACAGATGCTGCCGGACCTGCTGAGTTTTTTTCCAGCATTCACTGTTTTTGCTTTTATAGCTCATACCTTTGTCAGTCTTATTTCTCTTTCTGGATTGATTTTTTTTTGCTTCTCTTCCTGATATTGACCTGAGCCTGTTCCCAATGTTCTTTTCTTCCTATGTTACGACAGCCACTGAAATTTGCAAGTCCTTCACTGGCTGCAAAGAGATCCGAGACATCCATTACGTGTAAAAGGTGCTATATAAATGCAAATATTTATTTTTTCCCCCATTTATTACTTGATTTGAAGCATGTTACCTAAATACTACCTAAATATTTTCCCAGACTGAGCTGTCTCTGCATCCACGAGTCTCTGACTAGCGGGCCATTAGATATTTGTAGGTGGTTTAGGATTAAAAATATGAAGCATCCAGTAATAATGAGAGCAACAGGTTGAAGTCAAACGGAAATAATTCAAATTATTCTTTCCATGTGACTTAATTTCCCTTTGTCCCAGATTGGCCTTTATTAAGCATAGAGACAATATTTAATGTTCACCCATGCACCCAAATAAAGGTGCTTTTACACGGAGACCCTGTTCTCGAAAATTCACTTGTAGCTATTCCTCTAATAAATTGATATTTCTGAACTAAAATAAAAATGTCAAAAGGTACCACAAGCTTAAAAATCTAACACATGTAAGTATCTTTATGGCATTACACAGAGATATTTCTTATTTCTACAGGAGATAGATGCACTGTTCACTCAACAAACATTCACCAATTGGAATGGTGGCTAATCAGTCTTTGTAATGAGTCAAAGGATTTAAACTGTTCTTCCACTATGATCATAATTTGTCACCTTTCTCAGGTTGCTGGTGAGATAATCATAGTGTTTACGAAAATTTCAACAATAAGCACTACTACAGCAGTTACAACAATTGGTGAGAGTCTGGAAAACAAATACAGTGGTACTCATTAAAACATTCCGATCTCTTACATTAAACTAATCCCAGTTTAATAAAACACTTCAGCTTTCCAGCTTATTTTCCATACTACAGAATACATCGATGTTGCTCAAGGTACCTTTTACTCAAGGCATTCTACAAAGTAAAATATCAATTCATACCTCTTTAAGTACATAACCATCAAAGGATTAAGACTTAAGGGAAATATATTCATGCCTCATGTTTGAACTTACCTTCAGGACAGTTAATGCCATCATTTGTTTTCTCTGCAGGTCATTATATAGCTCACAATAAAAAAAAATTACTTGCCATATTTTGATCGATGTGACTTTTTATTATGTCACATTAGGAATTTCAGGGCCATCATTCCTGTCTTGAACTTACATCACCTTGAGGTTCAGCCACTGATTGTGGTGAGCTTACCTACTTCATCACTCTGAGTTCCAGCTGAAACTATTGCTTCACTTTAAGCGTTGTAAACCATTTCACTTTTTTTTTTAAACTCTGTCCAGAAGAGAATATAATTAACTTATCACAAAACTTCAATTTGAAACTTTTCAACATTTCATGCCAATGGCAGTGGGATGAAACCCCTCAATGGGCATTAATTACCCATAGGTAAAAACAAGGACTGCAGATGCTGGAAACCAGAGTCTAGATTAGAGTGATGCTGGAGAAGCACAGCAGGTCAGGCAGCATCCGAGGAGCAGGAAAATCGACATTTCAGGCTAAAGCATTCCTGATGAAGGGCTTTTGCCTGAAATGTCGATTTTCCTGCTCCTCGGATGCTGCCTGACCTGCTGTGCTTTTCCAGCACCACTTTAATCTTGACATTAATTACCCATATAATGGCCTCAAACAGCATTGAGGGGCAGGAAGGCAGTTCTAGAGCCTTCATTTCCTGGAGTTAATCAGGGCAGAGGCAGAAAATTGTCAGCATTTCTACCTGGCATTCTCGCACCCAATTAAATGCTCCTCTCCCCTCCAAACCTGCGTCTGGGGAGGCCATTAAATTTCACTACAAATTCTGTATGTACAAAGTACAAGGATTCAAATGAAAAGCTTTTTTGAAAATGTTAACACCTCTAAATGGAAAAATGTGGTTGACTGAAACAGCTGTGTGTTTTCAGCCTTTGCTGGTTTGGTTACAGGTCTTCAGAATTCAATGTTGGATTACTTTTCAACATTTGTTGGAGAACGCTGGATGAAGGCTGGGGCATCGTGACTGATGGGACAGCCAAGGACTTAGAGACAGTACGAAATGAATTCAAAGTCAACAGAACACAGTGGCAGATGGAATTCAATATAGAGAAGGCGAAATTATCAAAAGGAAAGGAGGTCTGGATTTGAATAGTTTTTGTGACCACTTAACATAAAGGAGTAAATAGGCAATATATCCTTATGTATTGAATAATGACTCAATGGGGTAGAATGCTCAAAAGCAAGTCCTGCTATTTCCCAGTGTCATCATATAAGTTAATGTCTTCTTTTAAAAGAATTACTCAACAATCCCAAACTACCTCATTTTCAGAGCCAGGATAAAAAGCACTTACCAGGTTCCTGTAGTTAACAAGAAATCACCATTTATTACAGATTGTTAAATTCTAGCTAAAATAAACAAATTGAATAAGTAGACCGTACAAATTAAAATTCTAAACGTCTTAGAAATTCCTTTTCACACACACAAACAGCCAAGGAAATGGCTTTCACACATGTGGAAGGAAAACTGGGAAAATAGCCACATAGTCTTTGTTCACAAGATCTGTTGAGTTGGTTTGTGTTGATCCAAGTGTTTCTCCTTGACCTTCCAACTCCCAAATGCTTCCACTGGTTGGCAAGAGGCATAGGGTGACTGTTTACTTACAAAACGTCACTGGCTTATCCAATTTAAAGTTACAACTTGCAGCATCTGCTGAAGAAAAGGCAAGTTGGTTTTCTTCTGGTTTCAAGTGGCTTACTGCAGTGACCACAGAGCGAGTGTTTTTGGCTGTTGCAGATCAGCTGGTTTCTCTCCTGTCTGAACCAGCTTCTCTCTCTCTATTATTCATAGCCTGAGTTGTTCAGCTACCTAACAATCACATTGTTGTTGGCAGGCAGCAGGTCTTTGACAGCATTAATCAGTCCATTGTCCACAAACCAATTAGTTTCACTTATAACAACAACACCTTGTCCAAGTTTGTCTGAACCCACAGCTACACAAATCAGATTCATAAAAAGGTATAAATTCCTTACTTTCAAACATTCAGTCATTTTTATGACTGAAATCCTTGGGAGTCAAAACAAAGAAAAAAAAGTTTTTTTCTTATTTCAGTCTACAGTTGTAAAAGGTGCAAAAATAAGAAGACATAGTCTTTACAGCAGCATGGGCTGAACTTTCTATCCTAGTCCACCTACGTTGATGCGACAGCCAAGAAAGCACAACAACACCTCTACTTTCTCAGGAGGCTAAGGAAATTTCAGCATGCCCATTTACCATTTTTTTTTTATAGCTACACCATAGAAAGCATTCTATCCCCAGATGCATCATGGCTTGGTATGGCGACTGCTCTGCCCAGGACTGTCAGAAACTGAAGAGAGTTGTGAACACAGCCCAGTCCATCACACAGGCCACCCTTCCATCCAGTGTCTCCATCTACACCTCTGCCTGCCTAGAAAAGGCAGCTAACATAATTAGAGACCCCTCCCACCCCAGTTATAATCTCTTCCAACCTCTTCTGTCTGGAAGATACAAAACTTTAAACACCTATACCAAAACAGATTTAAGAACAGTTTCTTCCCCCTGTTATCAGACTTCTGAATGGACTTCTCAAATTTTAAATGTTGATCTCACTCTTTGTGCACCTTCTCTGCAGTCGTGACATTGTATTCTTTGCTCTGTTATATTACTCTTGTGCACTTTGTATGGTATGATCTCCTTGCACCACACACAAAACTGTTGAGTCCAGGGGAAAGATTGTGTCTCTGATCAGGATCTGGGGAGCATAAAGGGTTGGGGGAAAGAGTATAAATGGGAATGTGTGAGGAAAGTTGGGTGTCAGTTGAATAGTTACTCAGGAGTTAGTTTAATTATTTAATCACCTAACTTTTCCCCAGCGATTTATTTAACTGATTTGGAACTTTGTAAACTCTCAGATTTAAATGGATGCTTTGAGAAGGTTCCAAAGTAGACAGACAGGAAGCTGGAAGAAAACAACAAGCCAGGAAGCATCAGGAGGTGGAGAAGTCGATGTTTCGGGTGTAACCCTTCTTCAGGGCCATTCTCCACCTCCTGATGCTGCCTTGCTTGTTGTGTTCTTCCAGCCGGACTGTCTACTTGAAAAGGTTCCAGGCGTTGAGGAATTGTTCAGCCAACCTTTCAGGTCAATTCCTTTGGATTCTGCTACGCAATGGATTCCACAGGGTGCCCATTCCCAACTCCCATCCATGCTTCAGGAACAATTATTTGGCCATTGGAAAGTCTACCACGTCAAACCAGAAAGAAGTGATCAGACCCAGCGATGTTTGTAGGTTCTGTGTTCAAAATTGCAACATTGTGGAGCATCAAACAGCAAAGCAAATAAAATTTCACTCTACATAGGTAGCCAAACAAGTACTGCACAAGTCACTGGATACTTTACTAAATCAGTACTGCCGGCAGTATTTTTTTGTTCATTCATGGGATGGGAGTGTCACATTGAATGTCCTGAGGATAGTTAAGAGTCAACCACATTGCTGTGGGTCTGGGGTCACATGTAGGCTAGATAAAGATAAGGATGGCAGTTTCCTTCCCTGAAGGACATTAGCAAACTGGAGAGGTTTATTCCTGACACTCGGCAATGGTTTTGTGGTCTTATTAAACTCATCGTTAAACTTGTATTAAACCACCATAAACTCCTATTAAACTCGATTTCCAGACAACCATTAAATTCAAATTCCACCATTTGCTATGGCAGGATTCGAATCCAGATCCTTAGAACATGACCTGGGTCTCTAAAATAATAGTTTAGCAACAATACCACTAGGCCATCACCTACCACTGTATAATGAGCACTGCATTCAGTCTCCAAATGTGGGAAAATGCCAAAAGACACATGGTGAGGAAGCTTCACAGAGTTATGGAGCTAAATGGCAATTATACAACATTACTTCAATATACGCTTGACAGGAGGATGAGGTGATAACTAATTCAAACTGGCAGAAGGCAAGTGAGGTCCAGAATATGCCATTCCTGCAGAATGTGGCCAATACATGAAATGGCCTTTGAATAGGGTATGAGAACAAATATGCTGGAATTATTTAACTGATGCTGGAATGCTAAAGGTGGGTGGGTGGGGGGGGGAGTTGTAGACTTCTTCCAGATGGATGAGCTCAAATAGTTCACAAGGTCTTCATCATCAGTAATTAATGTGTATCTTGTAAATTATGTAACTGCCATATGGTTTCCTGCTGTCACTCATGTTACTTTTGCCAATTCCGGTCTTATTTAAAAACTTAATGAAGCACCAGGTATTAATTCTTCATAGAATAATAATGAGCTAATTAAAATTGTCAGTTTCCCTCAGCTTTTGATGAGGGGATATTCTTCCTTCGTATCTGCAGGCCTGGGATATTTTTGAAAGGTTCGTTACAAGAAAAAAGTATCAGAAAAAAATAAATAAAATAGAATAACATTTCTGAATTTATTATGCTCCTACCATGAAAGGAGTAGTAAATGTTAGCTTATTAATTTGATGTTTACTTTGATAATAAAATCTCAGGAATGGCTGCATTATTTCTGAGACTATGATTTTGTGAGGAGATTGTTCATTAGGGAATGTAACAGACACTCATCAAGTTTTCAGCAAAAAAAAAATCAACTTTAAAAGTCTAATTAAAAACAAAGGTTGAGATTTCCCAACAGAGCAATAGAAAAATACAAGCAGCTTTTTTTTTTAGAAATAGGACTTGTGAAGAATTCACAAAGTAGCAATAGTAATTGTTGCTATCAAAACTTCTTGGCCCAGGAATAGGCACACCGGGAAACTCGTTATTAAGGGAAAGTGATTTTTTTTTTAACCACTATAACCTCGCCCACCTATTTTAAATTGAGCCTGTTTGCATGTTTGAATGGCACTTTTTTTAAAATTTAAGTCAAAAGGACAAAACAGCCTAATCAATTGGAACCCCACCATCCTTAAGCATGTACCCTCTCCACTATCACATGTCAGCACTTATAATCCTAATAGAGGCAGAGAGTCATAGAGATGTACAGCATGGAAACAGACCCTTCGGTCCAACTTATTCATGCCGATCAGATATCCTGAATTAATCTAGTCCCATTTGCCAGCATTTGGCCCACACCCTTCTAAACCCTTCCTATTCATATACCCATCCAGATGCCTTCTAAATGTTGTAATTGTACCAGCCTGCATCACTTCCTCTGGCAACTCATTCCATACATACATCACCCTCTGTATGAAAAAGCTGCCCCTTAGGTTCCTTTTAAATCTTGTCCCTCTCACCTTAAACCGATGTCCTCTAGTTTTGGACTCCCCCACTCCAGGGAAATGACCTTGTCTATTTACCTTTTCCATGTCCCTCATGATTTTATAAACCTCTATAATGTCACTCCTCAGCCTGCAACGCACCAGGGAAGAGGTCCTTGAGAGGTGGTTGTATTTTGGACTCTTAAATTCAAAGTGAGAATTCCCTGGAAAAGAGGGTAATAAAAAAATTGCATCTGCCTGTGCCCAACAAACAGGCCAGATGATAGACACCATGGGAATAGGGAGCCCAGGCTGAAATCCATGCAGTATTTTAACCTGAATGCAAAGAAAGAGACAGCTGGTCCTACTTCATGCAGACTTACAGTCTCCAAATGAATCAGGTTCAAAAAGCCTTGGACACTGATAAAAATAGCAAGTTCCAAAATAGAGACTTGAAGAATAGCTTCTGCAGTCAGTAATGAGGAAAAAGCTCTGGCTGTTCTTCTCCATTAGCTTTGAAAGAAAAAGCAGATGGGCAGGTCAGGGATGGAAACCATAGAAATTTAAGGACTCCTGGTGCGGCAGGGAGAAGGAGTCACCCAAATGAGCCAATCTGTTGGCAGTCAGTTTGAGATATACCAAAACATTTCTGTAAAGGCCTTCTGAAGATCACTGGATGTTCCAATTCGGAAGAACAAAGAGAAGGGAATCCCTTGGAAACTGGAAGTAATGTTGGACTGGGTTTCGTAAAGATTACAAAGCTGCAAAGACTATGCTGTAAATTATAAACACAGCTTGAGGTTTTCAAATATGTTAAAAGTCCCAATCAGGCATGTCTTTTCTATGGTTCTAAGTATTAGTTACTGAAATAACATCTAGTCAAAATTAATTTTGGTTTGGCTCTTTGTTGCAGGAACACAGTCTTAAAACTTAAAATCATAATTCTGAGATTCCCTTAGGTTAGTCACTAGAAATTCAAACATTCATTTTAAAATTATTGATCTCTATGGAAACTGTAGCATTTAAAAATATTTAAAACTGCAGAAACATGCCACAATTTCTTTAACGGCTTCTCTTAGCATTTGGTAATGAATTCCAGAAATAAAGCACATACAGAGCAGCTGTATTTCATGAATATTAATCTGTTAATAAATCCCTTTTCTTCCTTCATTGGCTACTCCCTGTATTCATTACAGCCCTCCAAATAAATGTAAACACATATCTACAGCTTAAGTATCAAGTTTTACTTGACACTATGATGGAAAAAAAAGTCATAAATTAGATTAGCTTTTTAAAATTATTATTATCGACTTTTAAAAAGAAAGTAATGCAAAACTAAAACCAACATGAATCTTGAGAACACAGTAATATTGTAATAAAAGCCACTTTACTGATAGGCCCTTAACATGGGCCAGGGCAGGCGGTGATAGGGTGGGCAATTAAGCTTTGAAGGTTAGCAAATACTACCTTGCAGTAGATGGAGGTAGACATACCAACCTGCCAATCTTGCCATCTCCTCCACTGGCCATCAAATCCTGGGGGAAATGGGGGAATATAACCTGGATTTTCTGTCTCAGAGGCAAGGACATTGCCCACTGTGCCAACAGACCATCGCCTACAATCTAAAATCCAACTGTTCATTTGTGGAAAAGCTATGCATTGTCTTCAAGGTGGTATGTCTACATGTGCGTATTTATTATTAATGCCCAACATCATCAGTTCTACCAGTGCACTGACAAAATCAAAGCTTTTGCATATAAAAACAATGGTCTGTTTGAAGAAAACTGAGTTATTGGCAACAATCACCCACAGTGATCGTGACACATACACATGAAGGTTATGGTATTGTATAATGGCATCTGGGATTTGCTGATTCAAAGGTATTCTCGTTCCATCAGTGAAATGCACACAGAGCCATGACTTACTTTCTGCAAATGGAAATAAAGGTTTTACAAACTATTACCCAATATGCCAAAATATTTACATACAAAATATGTAAAAATATTTTTACATTTTATGTAAAAATGGAGAGAAATGTAACTTTTGCCTCTCATTCTGTTGTTGCAGATCCTTGTGACTGACCGGGTCAATTTTGCTGCTTCTACAAGTATAGTATTCATACCCCATAATTTATCCAACTACTGGAGAATATTTTAATGAGTAGAACAATGTATTATTGTAAGCTTTTTGAGAATTACAAGAGTGATCTTCAGTGCTTATAAATTACTTGAACGATTTGTTTCTTATTAATTTTCGTGTGCATAAACGTTTCTATAATCCGGAGATGTTTGAGCTATTAACTGCCTCAATTACTTTGCTTCACCAAATTTCATAGAATTTGACATTTATAATTGAAATTGTTGCAAATGAGATTCAGTCCACAAAAGGTCAAGCAATTTATACCAAATCAAAATCATTACTATTCTATCAATGGATGCAGACAGGAATAAGCACAATCCACACAATATTCAGCAAGTGCAACTAACTCTAGTTAGCATTAATTGATAATGAGTCTGGTCCTTTTCACACAAATATATACTGAGGATGACTGAAAGTATGAATGATGTGAAAGCCTGCTCCTTTGTTCTGTTGTAATATTTAAACAGCATTCTGCAAAGAACCTGTTAAGAAGACACATCGATAACAAAATGCCTTTTGCTTTTTCTCATTATCGAACATTAATGCTTTCATTATCGAGCCGCCCACAAACGCAAATAACTGATAACTGTATTAACTAATAAAATAAACACCACCACATGATATATTTGGAGGGAATCAGCTAACTCACTAATTCAGTAGGTCAATCAGTTCCAAGGAGAAGCCAGGATCTTCCACCAAAGGTGACAGCAACACACATAACTGCATCCTAATAGAGCCAGTTCACTCTGTGCAACCCCACCTGTTGATTTATTTGTACCTAATCAAGACATTTACCTCACTGATCAATCAGCTAGCATTTTTTGAAATTTGGATAAGCTTCAATCAAGAAAATTGTCTCCATATTAAATTGTAATATCAAATGATACAGGCTCAACAACAAAAAAAGCAGTTTGAAAAATCTCTCAAAATCCTTTTGTGTTGTATTTTGCTCATTATCCATAATCCATAGCAAGTAAAAGGCACATTTGTGTCACTTACAAGTGACATCAGTTTGTCCCATTGCCAAGTGAAAACAAAACTGCCAAACATTTCAATGAAGATAATGGGTGGGTTTAACCATGGGATGGAGGGATTGAATACCTCACTCCCTCCCGAGGGGGGAGTAAAATTAGCAGTTAGTGCAGATGCCCACAGGAAGTGGTCCCTCCACTTTGAGATGCTGCAGATTTGCAGAATCAATGTAGAATTTTGCCCCTCAATGGAAGGATGAGCGATATCTCAATTAGCCAGAGCTCCAACTGTCCTGGCAGTACCACAGCTCGGTGGTGGGTGATACCAAGATTACAACAACTTCCTGGTGTGTGTCAGAGCACACCAGGACCATAGTCCCCTACACCCACGCATCAAAAGTTGCTGAAAACAAAAACAGGCTGCTCACCTCCCTCACCAACTCTATTTAGGCACAGTTAGATATTTTGAGTAATTTTCCAAAGATAACAAGTTCTCCTCAGGAGCAAATGATGCTTGAAGCTAAGCTTCCAGGCTCAGAGGTAGGAACACTACTATTGCAACACGAGAATACAGTTAGATTTTTTTTCTTCTTTTTGTTTTTTTTTATTTTTCTTTTTTCATTTTTTTTTAGTGCTTATTTTTCCCTATACCCATGTCGTGTGTGTGCAGGTGTTGGACACAGCGAAAAACAACAAGTATGTACATCTTTATTTATATTCCACCACCAGGAATGATACAGTTGGATGATGTTGTGCACAACAGAGCTTTTTACAAGCACTATTAACCCTTCATTAATTATTTACATAAAATGGGCAGGCTGCCAATTTCACACCCTTCCACCCTTTGTATTATGGCAATGACCTATGGTGGGTGGAAAAGTAGTGGACTGGACACTCACCTGTTTAATGTGCCCCTCATTAAAATCACACCCCATTAAGGCATGATATATGCAGCTCTCTACTTGTTCAGTTTGGAATAAAGCTTTGTGTTGTTAAACTGTGCATGTTGAAGTGACAAAATTTATCAAATCATTAAAATTTGCTTTTCTCTTATAGAAAAACTTATCGTTTTAAACATTCATTTTTGTAATTTATTTAAATATATTGAACTTGTAAAGAAAATGATATTCAAGGTCCCTTTAATTAATTCAAAGGGCATGGGTGCCAGCACTTACTTTCCATCCCTAATTGTCCATAACTGAGTAACTTGCCAGGCCATAACTCAATGAAATAACTCCACAGAGGCCCAAATCCCGTCACCAAGTCACCCTGTATTTACACGTACATGGTACTTGACACAGGTCAAACTTCCTCAAAGCTAGCTCTCAGAATGAGCAGAACCTCTGACACTCCTGTTTCTGTCCGTCAGCCAGGGCTGACCAACTGGACCAGATTAACAACCCCAATCAGGCGCGTCTCATCTTCCATCTAGAGACTCTCCAACCACATGGCATCAATGTCGATTTCACCAGTTTCCTCATCTTCCCTCCCCCCATCTTATCCCAGATCCAACCCTCCAACTCGGTACCGCCCTCTTGAACTGTCCTACCTGTCCATCTTCCTTCCCACCTATCAGTTCCACCCTCTACTCCAACCTATCACCATCACCCCCCATCTTCATCTACCTACTACCTTCCAATTTACCATTCTTCCCCTGCACGAACACCTTCCTATTTATCTCACTGCTCCCTTAGGCTCCGGCCACATTCCTGATGAGTTTATTCCCAAAACATCGACTCTCCTGCTCCTCCAATGCTGCCTGACCTGCTGTGTTTTTCCAGCGCCACACATTTTGACTCTGATCTCCAGCATCTGCAGTCCTCACTTTCTCCAACTCATCCTGGCTGAACTTGTTACAATTCCTACATGGGTGGGGAGCTAAGAGTCAACAAGTCTCATGCAGGCCAGACTTGGTAAAGACTGTAAATTTATTTCTCTAAATTATACTGACAAGACATACGGAGTTATACAACAATCTACAATCTATTGGCACGTTCTCTTTCTAATTCTTGGATATACTTCATTACTAAATTACGATACCCTAATGTCATATTAGGATTTGAACTCATTAATCCAATTGTGCTATTCCCAACTCATAACTGGAGCAGACATAGGAACAACATTGACTTCAGTCAATCATATTAGGCACCCATTATTTCACCTACTTGATTCACCTTTCAATTATCTTCAAATGACTTGGAAATATACTATCAGAATTCTGTTTGTCCAAGAGTGAAAGTTGGTCTAAGTCAGGTTTCTAAATAGCTTTGATATGGACACTGATATGCAAAACATGATTGACAAAAGATCAGTGATGAAGATTAAAGCCCAGAAGTATAGAAGTGTTCACAAGAGGAATGTAAACTAATTAGACAATAGGAAATATTTTAACTACAAACAATTTTAACAGAAACCAGTTCCCATGGAGATATCTCCAGCCTACATTTTTTTTTACAAATGACCTTGGTGAGCATAATAAATGAATTTCCAAAATTGCTGGTGCCACAGAATTGTGGCGGTACAGAATGGCTCAGCATTTAAACAGATTTAACATGCTATATATAGGTGCAAAAATATGATTTTGAGATTGTAACTAGAAATGAATAATTGTAAGCAACACAAAGTCAGCACTTAACACTCACAAATTCTACTGAAGGTATATTTATTGGCAATTTATTCCTAATGCCCTGGCAAAATTGAACCGTGTAGCTACGATAGCAAGGAATACTCCTCAGGATTGTACAGTGTTACTCAACATTAATGAAATTATTGTCCCCAACGGTTAAGTTAGGATATGAATGAGGGACATGTTGAAACTGGATACTATTGGAAAGCACTGTGAGAAGAGGATGTTGAGGCCAATAGAGGAGAACTGTGAATGATAAGCGTTGAAATAATGAGGAACAGCAGCCTCTGAAGTAACAGAACACCTTATAATGAGACAAGTAGAATGGACCAGGCTTATACACATGTTGGCTGAATACTGATAACCTTTTGAAGGCACAACTGGAAAAAGACAGCGTTGAAGGCCAAAATTAAAGCAGTGGGTCTGTGTAGAAGAGTGGCAGACAAGTAAATAAGACCACAAGATACAGGAGCATAAATAGGCCATTCAGTCCATCAAATCTGCACTACGATTCAATAAGAACATGGCTAATCTGATAATCCTTAACTCCACTATCCTGCTTTGTTCCCCCAACTCTCTATTTCCTTACCACTAAAAATCTGTCCATCTCAGCCTTGAATATACTTAATGACCCAGCCTTAAAGGACCCTGCGGCAAAGAATTCCAGACTGATCACCCTTGGGGAGAAAGAATTTCTCCAGGATGAGGTGAGAGGAGCACAGGTGACAATGTAATGCATGACAGGTAGAGGTAGGATTAAGAATGATCAACACATCCACTATCACATTATCAATACATATGATAATAATGTAGAGATACATTGACTCATAAAAAGAGACAGATCATTTAGTAAACTTTATGCAAATTTAGCTGCAAATCAATTCTGGCCGCAGATAAAGAAAAAAGTAAGAGGAGTAAAGGTGAAAAGTTCACTTTCAAATGTTTGAATTAAATGGGTATGGCGCAGCAGACAGTATTCACTGGAATAACCATATGATGACATCAGCAGAGAAGACTGCAGCAGAAGAAGAGACCTGAGGGAAGCAGGTAGACAGCAGTCAGTGGAAGGGAAATCAGGTGACCCTTTTATCCCCCTGGCAATCATTGCCATATTCTGTAAGTTAAAAAGGTACATCATCACAGACAGCATTTCACAGGAGCTGTCAAGGTGGCTAAGCAAACAAGACAAGGGGTGCCAGAAGATAGGGTGGCAGGTGGGGGTTGTGGTAGAGTGCAAAGTAAGTAACCAGGGCAATAGGATGCCAGGTCAGGGTGCCAGGGCACAAGGTAGCAAGGGGGCCAGGCAAAGCGATATTGTTTTTAGGGCAATTTGGGGTGGTCAGGAGTTAATCGGATTCGGTGGGAAAGGAGGGTGCCAGGTCCCAGGAGTGTCAGGGCTGGGTTTGGAAGGGGGTGGTGATCAGATATCAGGAAATGTTGGGAAAAGATACCTGGTCCAGCAGAAGCAGAGTATCCAACAGTGGGAGAAGGAGGGAAGGGCTTACATTAGAGTGCTGCTGAGTGGTAACCAGGGTTCTTGGTTGAGGGATTTTCAGGTTTTGGACTTACAGGATGTTGGCCCAGGGTTTGAGGAGTGTTGATCATCTGGGGAGGTGTGAGATGAAATGTGAGGTTAAATTTAACAGTTATCAAGGGGTTACGCTAGCTTTTAAATAGTCTCACTTTTGAGTAACTATTTACTTAACTGCAAGGCCTCCATATTGTCCAATTTAAATGGATACTTTCACAGTTTGCCAGTCGTAAGGGATTGCCTAGCAGAATCCTCAACATTCCAGGCAAATCCTTTGCAGTTGCTGTGCTGGAAATTCACAGGGTTTCTGTGTACAAGTTCCAAAAATGCTTCTCAAGTAATTATCTGGCCATCAGAAAATCTGGACAAGAGTGTGTTTCAGAACTGAGGACAGCGAGAGAGGATACCTTACTTTGGGATATGTATCTGGGATGCTTGCCATCAAGAGAGTGGCAGCCGAGTTAAAAAGGAGCAATCTCGAAGAGGGAATGTGTAAATATAGAGATACAAGAGGTGATCCAATGTGCTTATGAAACAGGCTAACAACGGTGGAAGCTTGCTGAAACAAGGCTCATCCTAAATCAGCATAGCTCAAATCAAAGGACAGTGGCAGTGAGGAAGACTCAAAATTATTGAACTGAAGTCAGATCACTGCCCACTAGTTGGAAGAGAAAAGGGGAAAGACTTTGAAGGATGGAACAGAACCTCAGGAGACTCTGAGGACAAAGCAGCACAATAGGAAGATTCTGGAGAGCAAATAGACTGTATAAGCAGCACCTCCAATGAGTGTCAGGAACCTGCTTTTAAAAAGAGCAGCAATCCTTCAACAGTCCTTGGCTTTTAAACCAGTCTTTTCCTCTTTTCAGTTCACAAGAAAAAAAACAAAACTTTTTTTTGTACTACTTCTAAAATTCTGTGTGAACCAGCTTTTAAGGAGGCATTCAGGAGGCCTAGGATGATGCACCAGCCAAAGCCTAAATATTGTTCAGTTCTTGCTGCACATGGCTATGGTTTGCTTTGGTATCTGCAGAGTCACGAATAGTGCCCATATCCCTCCAAACCCTTGAATGGGTCAAAAATACTATCCTGAGAAAGTCCTGCAGTGATGTCCTGGCACGGAGATGATTAACTCTCAACAAGCAAATACCTCTTCCTCGGTGCTCGGTATGATTCCAAGCAGTGGAGGATTTGTCCCGATTCTCTTTCACTGTAGCTTGCTGTGGCTTCTTGATGCCACACTCCGTCAAATTCTGCCTAGATGTCAAAGATAGTCAACCCTGCCTCACCTCTAGAGTTCAGCTCTTTTGTCAACGTTTGGGCCAACGTTGGATTGAGGTCTTGCCTATTTCCCATCTTAACAGCATTCCCTTGCAACTTCCTTTGATCTTCCAAATCCTTAGTTATCTCAAATTGGTATTATTGACAAATATTGGCCCCACTCCCTCTAGGCCAATATCCAAGTTATTCATATAAACATTGAACAAGAATGACATCAGGAATGATGGAAACCTTAAGCATATCACTAGTAACTTGCATCCTTTGATAGAAAATGGCTTCACCCCTATTCTCCATATTATTCTTTCCAATCAATTTTTAATCCCTTTTGTAATATTCCTTCAATCCCACTCATCAATCTACTTTGGCGGTAATTTACATACCGTACTTCGAAGGCTTAAATTTTTCATACCAATGTTACATCGATTTACCTGTAATTTCTAAATCAGCCCTGTATCCTTCTTTAATAAAAGAATTCAGTATTAAATTAGATATTGCTCTCTAGCCCTTATAACACCACCTATCCGCACTCAATACAGCGCTGTGATTTAAGGGACAATTTTACTTCCTCTTCCCATCCGCTAAAAGGAACAGCAGGGACATTGAGGTGTTTGTGACATGTTCCTTTCCTACCCAAAATTTTTACAAGCCTATATACAAACACGGGAAGGCTACCTGTCCCACAGGACTGGGAGTTTAATTTAAATGGGAGAATTGTATCCTAATGAAGTCATTGGAAGCTGGTCTTTGAACATGTTCAAGACAGATTAACACATTGTCGAATGACCTCATGGAATGCGTGGCTATCACAAGAAAATGATATTAAGGTGGATGATGTGGCCATTATCTAGAATGACAGAGCAAATTTGAGAAATGGCCAACAGCTCTGGGAAGCATTTTAGATCAATTGGCTACACGAGTGACATGAATGCCAGAATCAAGCACTGGAAAATTGTAGGTTCAGTTCTTGTTCCCACTGAGATAGTTTGGAACCTATTTCCTTGTCCTATCCTCTAGGAGTACTAAGGAGGTGGCTCAGGCTGAAACATCAGTAGAAACTGAGCTAAGGCGGTTAATGAATGAACTAGAGGGTATACTTCTGTCCCATGTTAGGATTAAAATCCATGTTTTCACAACATTAACCTGGTGTTCTGGATTACTGATCCACCAGCATTACCACTGTACTGCTTCCCTCACTTTGCTTGCATGTCCTGGTTACTGTGTTCGATATTTCCGATACAACCTATTTGGAGATGTTTTTTCATAGCTCTGGAGAAGGTGAGACTGAATCCAGATCCTCTGGCTCAGAGGAAAAGACCCTTGCTCTGCCAGAGCACCCTACATTATGGTAGAAACTCATGTTAGCAACATTAAAACAGTTGCTATTATAGAAAAAAGATACCCAACTTGACAATCAATTTAATTGGAGGCCTTGCTCGAAATTTTATGCTGAAAGTCGATCCTTTACACGGCACCTGATTGGTCATTGGTAGGTCTTCCAATGGGATTAGAAACCTGATCAAAGAAGTCTTACCTACCATGATCTGACAGCCAATCAGAGCCAGCAGCTCTCACTCAATAGCACCACAGAAAGATTGGTGCACTTTGTGTCTTTCACTGTGTCTCACACCTGCGCACACACACACACTATGGGTGCTCGGGATAAAATAAGCACTACCGCACTTAGGTGGTAGTGTGGGGGTTAAAGTAAAAAAAAAGAAAAAGAAAGAAAAGAAAAACAAAGAGAAAAGGAAAAAAAGAAAGAAAAAAAGAAAAAAAAAGAAAAAAATTAAAGAGCAATCTGTCCCTCCAACTCTTTTAAAAAAAAAATTAAAAAAAATAGCACCACAGAGCCCATATGCCACCAGGAGGTGGGGATCCCCAGTGGAGGGCTCTCTACGCGGGAGTCCTCCCCCTTTCTCTCGGGGATCTGGGGTGGAGGGTGCTGCACGCAGCAGTTCCCTGCAACTGCAGGTTGCGGTGGTTCACGGACTCCCAGCCCAACTGCTTGTTCTGTGGCGCTGTGGAGTCCGTGGACCATGTATATATTGGGTGTGGGCGTTTGCACTCCCTTTTTGATTTCCTTAAAAACCTTCTCCTCTGTTTTTGGCTGCACTTCAGTCCCACGCTCCTGATCTTTGGGAACCCGGTACAGAGGAGGGAGGGCAGGTCTGAAGACCTCCTCGTGGGTCTGCTCCTGGGCCTGGCCAAACTGGTCATAAACAGGTCCAGGCAGCGGCAGGCCTAAGGGGTCGTTAGGGCCGACTGCCTGCCCCTCTTCCGCGGTTACGTTAGGGCCCGGGTGTCCTTGGAGAAGGAGCACGCGGTGTCCACCAACACCCTGGAGTTGTTCAGGGAGAGGTGGGCGCCGCAGGGAGTGGAGTGCATCATTTCCCCCTCCAACTCTATTTTGATTCAGTCCCTACCCTCCCCTTCACTGTTTTGATCACACAGCACTGCCCTTTGATGTGAAGGGCAGTGTTTGTCACTGGCCACCCGGGTGTTTTCCTATCTTCCTGGTGGTGGAAATTGAATAAAGATTCGTGCACTTTGTGTCTTTCACTGTGTCTCACACCTGCGCACACACACCATGGGTGCTGGGGATAAAATAAGCACTACCTCACTTAGGTGGTAGTGTGGGGGTTAAATTTAAAAAAAAAGAAAAAAAAAGAAATAAAAAAAGAGAGAAAATTTTTTTTTTTAAAAATAACACCACAGAGCCCATATGCCACTAGGCGGTGGGGATCCGAGGTGGACAGCTCTCTACGCGGGAGTCATCCCCCTTTTTCTTGGGGATCTGGGGTGGACGGTGCTGCACGCAGCGGTCCCCTGCAACTGCAGATTGCAGTGGTTCACGGATTCCCGGCCCAACTGATTGTTCTGTGGTGCTGTGGACCATGTATATATTGGATGTGGACGTTTGCACTCCCTTTTTGATTTTCTTAAAAACCTCCTCCTCTGCTTTTGGTTGCACTTCAGTCCCACGTTCCTGATCTTCGGGCACCCGGTACGGAGGAGGGAGGGCAGGTCTGAAGACCTCCTCGTGGGTCTGCTCCTGGGCCTGGCCAAACTGGCCATAAACAGGTCCAGGCAGCGGCAGGCCTAGGGGGTCATTAGGGCCGACTGCCTGCCCCTCTTCCGCGGTTACGTTAGGGCCCGGGTGTCCTTGGAGAAGGAGCACGCGGTGTCCACCAACACCCTGGAGTTGTTCAGGGAGAGGTGGGCGCCGCAGGGACTGGAATGCATTATTTCCCCCTCCAACTCTATTTTGATTTAGTCCCTATCCTCCCCTTCACTGTTTTGATCACACAGCATTGCCCTTTGATGTGAAGGGCACTGCTTGTCACTGGCCATTCGGGTGTTTCCTATTTTCCTGGTGGTGGAAATTTGAATAAAGATTCGTGCACCTTGTGTCTTTCACTATGTCTCACACCTGAACACACACATGGATGCTGGGGGAAAGAAAAGAAAAAAAGAAAAAATAGCACCACAGAAGAATCAGTGGCTGCAGCCAGTGTTACATCCAGGATGACCAGGATGGAACAGTCTCCCAAGGAATAAGTGACTATCGTTGTCAGGGAATGAAAGTCTCACGGTTTGGGCTCATAGGAGAGTAGGATCATAGGGAGGTGTAAGCAAGGGCAAAGGGGAAAGCTCTCAGTGACCATACCCTGATCTGGAACGATAAAGTGAAATTGGAAAGGATACAGAAAATGATTTAGCAGGATGTTGCTGGGACTAGAAGGTTTGAGTTATCAGGACAGGCTCTGAATGTTTGCACTGGACTGCAGGAGGTAGTGGGGTGACCTTATAGAGGTTTATAAAATCATGAGGGGCATAAATAGGATGAAGTGCAAAGGTCTTTTCCCTAGAGTAGGGGAGTTCAAAGCTAGACGGCATAATTTTAATGTGAGAGGAGAAAGATTTAGAAGGGAGGTGAGGGGCGACTTTTTCACAGATGGTTGTTCCTGTGTGGAATGAACTGCCAGAGGAAGTGGTAGATACAGGTACAATTACAACACTTAAAAAGAGATTTGGATAAGTACACAAATAGGAAAGGTTTAGACAGATATGGGCCAAACGCAGGCAAAGGGGATAGTTTAGTTAGGGAAACTTGGACAATCTGGATGAGTTGAACCAAAGGGTCTATTTCCACACTGTAGGAGTGTATAACTTCAGAACCATTGCTTCTGGGACCAGAACATCTGTTCAGAGATTCAGAAGATTTGAGTTTAGATATGTGGCCCTCAAACATTTTCCAAGGAGAAAAATCTTACCTAGCATTAATGTTGTTTCAGAGTTGATGCCTTGCTCTCGGAAATTTCTTTTGTAGCGTTAAGGTCATCATGTCCTTCCTAAAGCATGGTACCCAGAATAAAAGCCCAATGCTCCAGGATAATAAAGGCTAAGCCACAACTTCCCACCTTTTGTATTTTGGGACTCAATTTATAAAGTCCAGATTTATAATTTATTAATATATCCTGCCTCAACTTCTTCCTCAGATTGCAGCATAATTCCTGGGTTACCTCACTTTATGCTAGATTTGCTTAAAGTACTGTAGCCAGCTAAACTGGGATGTGAACAGGTGTGGTGCAGTCCCCGCTCCTCTGCCCACTACCTTCTGACATCAATGAATAAGAAAAGAAGTAATGCTGTTATTGTAAAAGGATGTTGTTCCGATCTAGTGGTCCTCAACTGCTTCAGGGTAATATCATGATGATAATACCAGATAGATTATACATTTTTAACTTTTTGACTGAAATGACCTTTAAATAAAACATAAGTGCAAAATACTGGAGTCCTTGTTTTAACAATAAAACAAAAAAAACTTTATAAATAATAGAAATGAAGATAAACAAAAAAAACCACTCTGCTCTCTCATAACACAGTTTCAAAGAATTTTAAACACAGTACAAAAATCCAAGCACTTTTTGAACAGAAACAACAGCTTTATATTGGAATTTAACCCGGTAAAGGTCACAAAACATTGCTGCAATTTTAAGAGCATCTAGTGCCATATTTCTGGCAAGACCCAGACCAACTCATTTCCAAAGGAGAGAACCTCTTCTTTTTCACAATACTTTGATGGGCTTGAAGTAATTAAAATTTCAACTCACCTGCTGGAACTGTAGATAGCTTTTTAAAAAATTATTATTATTATGCTCCTGAATTGGTTTCCTTCCAGAGTTATACTATCCCTGACACAGCTTCAATTTCTTTTCTTTTCAAAAAAAATTTAAAACTTCACCTCTTTTTGGTTAGCGATGCAGTCACACTAACTGTGTGGGTTCAATTCCTGGCTAAGGTCACCATGAAGGACTCTCCTTCTCAACCTCTCTCCTTGCCTGAGTTATGACGACCCATACGTTAAACCACCAGCAGTCCTCTCTCTCTGATGAGACATCATTCCTATGGTCCAGGAGGACTATGGGGATTTTAGTCTGGTCTACAAAGTTAAAAATCACACAACATCAAGTTATAGTCCAAAAGGTTTATTTGGAAGCACTAGCTTTCGGGATGCTGCCTTTTCATCAGGTGGTTGTGGACACTAGCTGCAACTGACATCGTCCAGTAGTTCCCAGGAGCCGAAAATCTACGGCATGTTCTTTGCAGCCTGCAACACATTATCGAGGGGGATGAGCACCTCGTCAAGATCTTTCCCACACACCCACTTCTCGCCTTAAAAAAACACCGAACCTCAAACAGATCATTGCTCATAGCAAACGGCACAGATTTCACTACAACACTGTACAACCCTGTCACGGTGGATGCTGAAAGACGTGTCAGTGTCGACACGGATACCAACATTACACAATGAGCTACCACCCACCATGTACACAGCAGGTACTCATGTGATTCAGCCAACGTTGTCTACCTCATACGATGCCCCGAGGTATGGTAACTTTGGAGAGACTGAGCAGGAGGCTACGGCAATGGATGAATAGACACCGCACAACAATCAACAGATAGGAGTGTTCTCCCCCAGTTGGAGAACACTTCAACGTTCCGGGACATTCGAACTCGGACCTTAGTGTGACCATCCTCCAAGGTAGACTTCAGGACAGGCAACAATGCAAACTAGCCAAATTCGGTACCCATGGGGATGGCCTCAATCGGAACCTTGGGTTCAAGTCACTCTACAGGTGACACCATTGCACCAAATTCACAAACTCCTGCAGACCCATACACTTTCTCAGACCCTCTCATACGCTCACAAATACACTCCCACACTCAAACACACACGCACGCTCTCACAGATTTATGCCCCTTTACACTCTCACACATACACACACTCTCTCACAGATACTCATAGCCAGTAACCACCCCCCACCCCCTCCACCTACACACACACAGGTTTATGGGGTGAATTTGTACTTGCAGAAGTGCATTTTATTTTGCTCAAAACTTGCATGAATCCATGTAAGATACTGTAAACTCCTTTTTTTAAGAAATAGAAATCAGTCTGTACATTGGGGCATAGATAACCTCACACAGGGCATCTCACACCTTCAATGCATTATCTGAGCTGACATGGCACCTATTATTAAAGTTCACTTGAGAATGTAACTTTAAAAAAGTTCTGGGATTTACATATGAAAGAACTGAAACCAGCATGGTCATTCTAAAAGATGAGAGACTTACCAAACAATCCAGGTCTTTTTCAATATATAATTTCAGTTACATCACACTATAAACATTTGTTACAAATTCTGTGTGTTACGATCTTATACTCCACAACCACCTGGTGAAGCAGCAGTGCTCCAAAAGCTAGTGTTTCCAAATAAACCCGTTGGTCTATAACCTGGTGGTGTTGTGTCATTTTTAACTTTGTAAACCCCAGTCCAACACCGGCACCTCCAAATCATTAGTCTAGCCTGGTATTAATAATAACTTCTTATTCTATGATAATTTCATTGCTTTATATCCCTTATACTTAGAACGCTGCTTAGCATGCTTTTCCTTTGAAAGACATCTCGGTACTTTGGAGCTTGAAATATCCTTCTCTCTCAAACAATTCCCCAGCACAGCCTTAAAATTAAAGTCTGACAAGTTCTCCTTCCTGGCCTCCCATTGTCTCACTTTCCCTACCTCACCCAAGGCATGGTCACCATTAGGATTAAACTCACCACCAGTCATTTCTCTCTAATGAATGAGCACTTCCTCTCACTTAAAATTATGGGTTTTCAGTTTTTTTTTAAAGCTGATTGTTAAATCTAAACACATGTTCAACTTAGAATTCCAAGAATTCAAGTGGCAGCAAACAAAATTAAAACACATTCTTCTAATTCTCATATTTTCACGGCACCTACATTTGTGATTTTTAAAAATTTAGTTTCTGAGAGCTTAAATTGCTGCAAACATTTCATTAAGATAGCACCAATACAGTCCCTCGATTCCTGACCTTAAGCGTGTGCACTGACAGCCTTCAGAGCTGCTTGCCTACCTGCTGGGAGATGAGTCTGCCTGCCACTGATAGGGATGGCGCCATGCATATGAATTTCTCCCTTATAGAGTTTTGATTTGCTTTTCATATTGTCTCAGAGCTAAGAAATATACTGCACGGAGACAATTTTAGCCAGAGCTCATGTTATTTTGAAATGGTCGACTTAAAGCAGCACTTTGTGCTTTATGGCTGAAGTAAAGAAATTAAATCTTCCATGGTTTATCTGGCAAGTAAGTTACTTGCGTTTTGTCAAATTCATGTATTGATTTCACAAGTTAGAAATTTAGACATACGCTGAATGAATATGGAATTATTTACACGCCACTGAAAAGTTGCTGACACCTTGCCTTTTACAAGAAATTTTTAAATAGATCCCTTAGGCAGGCAGACTCATCTCACCAGAGGGCTATCACTGAGAGGAAGCAGAGACAATTCCAAAATTAGACAATGTGCCAGACTTCTGTATTTGAAGTGTGCCACTGTAGGGTGCAACATTTCAAGTGGAACAATAAGTATTGGCAGGTTTACTGATAAAGGAAATCATTTTGCAATTAAACTGGCTGCTTTTCACAATGAGACATGCTCAGCTTGAAGAACAGCCAGCAACTTAAAACTGGCATCAAGACAGGGCAGGGCAAAGCCACTAAGGTACTTGAGTAGACCAGACTGGTTTAAATGGACCAAGTGGTCTTTTCCTGTTATATCACTGTAGATTCTCAAAACATTCCTTGTTGCTGGATCAAATCCAGAAAACTGTCTATGGATTAGCACTCTTTATGTTTTGTCATAGATAAGTGCATAAACCCCTAATTAGCTATTATTCACACTCTGTGGTTTGTACACTTCTGTATCTTCATATGTCACCAATGTTCAGGAATAAAGCAAAATTTTAAATGTGTTATTTGATTTTAAATAAATATTACTGTGGCAATTGGACACAGAGCTATATGACAATTTATTTATTGTACCAAGGGGAAGATAATTTTTCCTTCATTTAAATGCTCTTGACAGAGTGTTGAAAATGACAACTGACTAAGCTCTTGGGAAAGACAATAACAGAATATTGAAGTGTCCCTCCACTTATTAAAGCCTAGATATAAATCATATTAAACCTTTAAAAAAAGGCAATGTGTTTTAATTATTTAAGCCATGTTTGGGATATGAACAATAAGTATGACAACGGATCAGTGAACAGACCATACCAGACTCAAAGCTTGCCATTATGGGCATTTCAATTAACGTGTGTGTATTTATCAAGGAAGACAAAACAGAATCTCCACTTTATTCACGTCTGCCTCGATCGTCCTCCATTAGGTGCTCTTTCTTTCCCTCTTGGATCACAATCCTACACTTACCCAAATGATTTGAAAGATGAAAGTTAGTTGATTTGCCTTAGGTTGATCAGATACATCTCATGAACAACTGAAAGAGATCAATATATCTGACCATGCTCAAGGTCGTTGCAGAGAAATTGTAGATGCAAAATTCCACTATATCTAAAAACCTTAACTAGAAAAATCACAAGCTTGGACTGTGCAATTGCTACCAGTATATATAAGAATTAACACAGCCATTTGATACAAACAGTGAAACCTGACTAACATCAGCACTGGTAAAGGAAACACTATTTATTTAAAACAGCAGCAGCATAATAGGATCAACACTAATTTTTACAAAGATAGTAGGGATAGATCTGCATTATTTCACAATTATTGACTATTAACATCCTTATCTGTAGAATTTCTGAATAATAGATCATTAGAAGCATTATAAGTTATACCACAACCAATACAATGAAGCATCAGCCTAGATCTAAAAGTTTGTTGAATCAAATATGAAGTTAGAATGGTGAAAATATAATAATAAGGAATACTGCAGCAATCCAACATAAGCATAAATTTCTTTTGCATCACACACATCACAATTCCCATATGTTATAAGGGAAGGAATCTAAATACTGATAAATTTTCATGATATCTAGCCCGAAGTTTTCAAACCTCGCTTGCTTCACTCTTACTTCCTGTGGGACAGGGCCTGGGACACAGGTGGGTACAACAGGCCCAACAGCCTGGACTCTGGATTTTTGGGGACCACTATGCTTAGACTGGGACGAGAGCTGGGGGTCTGGACCAGGTGCAGCCCTGGATCCCGTCGTTGCTGTCACAGTCATAGTATAGGGATAAGGAGTAAAGGTGGGGATAGAGACACATGTAACGGACCAGCCACAACCATATTAAATGGTGGAGAAGCCTCATGGTGCTAAACGGCCTACTTTACGAGAAAATGCAGTGTGTTAGACTGAGTCCCATAAAGGGTTACTGTAATCGACTGTGATGTCACAGAAAGAAGCAACATGCACTGAGATTTTAAGAGAAAAGTGGCATGGAAAGAACAAGGTGTGAGAACGTGTCCTTCTAGTTGTAGTTATGTTATAATCAATGTCAAGTCTTTTATAACTAGCAGTCTTCAAGTCTTATCAAACTATTCCGTTCCAACAACACAATGTACAATTCAGTTCATATAACTGCTTTTAACCTCATGGTGGGTCACAAAGCACGCAATGATAGAAGTTACAAAGCGTTACAAATAATTACTAATAGTTATCCCACAGCATTTCTCATTGTAAGTTTGAAATTACAATATTTTACAACAATAGCAATCTTTATGCCCTGCTCTGGATTACATCAAAACAAATAATTTAGTGTTCAAATAAGTCAAATTCCATTATTATTAATTATATTTTCAGAACTTTATTGACAATTTGGGGATCAGTGCTGAACATTATTCCATACAAGCTGTAAGTACGTGGCTGTTGCTTTGTGTATTCGGAATATTCCATTAATTTTGATCCCATTATTTTAAGGATTCACGGCAACATGGTATGAAAGGTGCAAGGAGGCAATGTTCTACTGGTATTATTAATAGACTGTTAATCTAGAGACCTAGGTAATGCCCTGCGAACCCATGTTCAAATCCTGCCATTGCAGAATGCATAATTTGACGTCAGTAAAATCTGGAAGTATGAGTCTTATGATGATCGAGAACCCATTATCGATTGTTGGAAAAAACCCAGCTGGCTCACTAATGCTCTTTAGGGAAGGGAGCTGCTATCCTTACTTGGTCTGGCTTACAGGTGACTCCACACCCACAGCAATGTGGTTGACTCTGAACAATTAGGGATGGGCAACAAATGCTGGCCAGGTCAGTGATGCCCTCATTCCATGAATTGAATTTTTTAAAAAAAATTTGGAGGCTTTGTGTCTGCTGGTTTAAAACATGAGGAAAAAAGATACTTGAGGACTTTGGCTTTGAAAGTTCTTGGATTATTGGTCTAGCGATTGGCAGCTTTGGGGTATAGCAGGAATGATGAGCATATAGTTTTGCATATAGTATCACAATGGAAGGAGAACCTCAAATTTGAGAACACTGCGGTGGGTGAATTTGAGGTTTTGCAGAATGATAGGGTGAGGGTTTGGGGAACGTCAGTTTTGATTTATTGGTGGATTCTTGCTCTCTGGCAGTTTTGCAGGCCTGGTTTATTGAAGGTTTGGGTCCCTTTTAAAAAGGCCTCTTGCCATGTACTGTCTCTGGGCTGTCCCTGACAGATGATCCTTGGTTGACATTCTTGAAACATGGCATCAAAACTCCTCAGAGATCCAGTCAAGCGAACAATGTGTGACATAGTAAACTATGTCCCTTGGAACTTAGCTGCTATGTACTCGTAAAATGTACTTTAATGAATTTAATATTTGCACTCCTGTGTTCAAAACATGCGTAGTCATTTCCTTTTATCTCAGTCACCTCCTTCAGCCCTTTCTTATATCCTGGTTTCTTTTTACTCTGCACTGACAGACTTGCTTGGGCCATGGAATCTGGAAATCCCTCCCTAAATATCTCTAACCTGTTTTTGGATGCTCCCGAGACCTACTTGTCACATGAGGCTCCTTATCTGCTTTTGAGGTTTGGTATCAATTTTTGTCTGAAAATATCCCTGTGATGACCTGTTGTGCATTTTACAATTTACTATATTATGAAAGATGTTGTTTCTGTGATTCATTCCTAACTGGGTCTAACATGGCTTTCACTAGTTAGAATGCTTACAATTGTCTAACCAGCTACAATGGCAATTAAGCAACTTTAATAATATAATTTTTCTACCCTTTAACAAATTAATTGTATCAGGATGAGGAAATAGTCACTTGTCTACCCCTTTTTTCTTCCTACTTTTCAACTTGATATTTTTTGAAAATATTAATAATAAATTTATTTTAAAAACTTACTCAGAGCTCAAAAGCTAATTACAATCATCTTCAAAAACATGAATTGAAATACAAACTAAAATATTTAAATACAGTTCAAGATTTCCACTGAGAAAATCCAAAGAATGATTCTCATTCCTGATCCACAGACCGTAATCAGTAAGGACAGGTAGCAACATCTCCTCCATTAAAATCCTCAACATCAATGTCTCTCAAGGTTGGGCACTCAGCCCCTTACTATACTCATTATACACTCACAATCGTGGGGCCAAATTCTGCTCTAACACATTTGCTGATGACACCACCGGAGTAGGTCAGATCTTAAAACAATGATGAGACAGAGTACAAGAAAGAGATAGATTAGTAGCATGGTGTAAAGATAACATCTCTCAGTGTCAGCAAAATGAAGGAGCTGGTCATCAACTTCAGGAAGCAGAGTGGAGGACATGCCCATGTCTGTATCAATGGTGATGAGGTGGAAATGATCAAGATCTTTAAGTTCCCAGGAGTAAAGACCATTAGCAATCTGTCTTGGTCCATCCACATTGACATTACCATCAGCAAAGCACACCAACACCTCTACTTCCTCAAAATGTCAAGGAAATTCATCAGGTCCACAATAACCCTTGCCAATTTTTATAGATGCACCAATTAAAGGTGGTGCATCTATCCGGATACATCATAACTTGGTATAGCAAATGCTCTGCCCAAGACCACAAGAAATTACAGACAGTGATGAATGTAGACCTGTCCATCACACAAACCAGGCTTCCTTCCATTGAGTCAAGATTAGAGTGGTGCTGGAAAAGCACAGCAGGTCAGGCAGTATCCGAGGAGCAGGAAAATCAACGTTTCGGGCAAAAGGCCTTCATCAGGAATCTTCCATTGACTCCACCTACACTTCCTATTGCCTCTGCAAAGCAGTCAACATAATCAAAGACCCCTCCTGATGAAGGGTTTTTGCCAAAAACGTTGATTTTCCTGCTCCTCGGATGCTGCCTGATCTGCTTTGTTTTTCCAGCGCCACACTCTTGACTCTAATCTCCAGCATTTGCAGTCCTCACTTTCACCTAATCACCCTGGCATACTCTCTTCCGTTGAGCAAAATATACAAAAGTTTGAAGACATGTACCAACAGAATCAAGGACAGTTTCTTCCTCACTATTATTGTACTTTTGAACAGACCTCTCATATATTATTGATTGTACTCTGCACCTGCTCAGTAGCTGTAAAACTGTACTCTGCATTCTGTTCTATTACCCTGATGTACTTATGTAAGGTATGATTTGCCTAGATAGCATGCTAAACAATACTTGCATCTCGGTACATGTTAAAATGATTTAATTTGATCTATTATTGCCACAAATCATAATTGCTACAAATCTGTAGTCAACACTTTTTCCCAATTATGCATACACAGGACTCTCACTATTGAAAATAACAATCAATATTTGCTTTAAATTAAGCCTTGGGAATTTGTTATCCAACCAGACAGATAATGTTAGAGAAGGAAGAGAAGAATGGTATCAAATGAGTCAACCAAATGGTACTGATGATTCTTGGAAAACTGCACATTTGATAGAGGAGCACCCATCTTCAGCTAACAGGTTCATGCCCACCCCAGAAAGCTCAATTTTGCCAATATTGTAAAATATATAAATACATGGATTATAGCAAATAGCCAAATTTATAGACAAATATACAATGGCAGAGTAAATTACAAGATATTGGTACATTTTTCTAATGGGTTAACCTCATATACCTTTAGTGGTTTCACAGTAACAGTTTGTTAATTTACCTTTCTTTTGAATCTATTGGTCTCTGAAACTCCTCAGTTCTGATTACAGTTGTCATTGAGACTATTAGTGCAGAACAATGTCAGCAGCAAACATGAAACAGCAAGGTGCAAGATGTGCCGGATACAAGACCATTCACAACAGAGGTCATGCCTGGATCGGAGAATACCTGCGATTACACTGTACAGTTCTCTCAAATTATTCCATTTGCAGTAATTAGCTTTCATTAGGAGATATTATTCGTGTAGTGCTTGAATTGTTGAGTAAAAATCAAGACAAAACTGAAATAACAAAAGCATACAGCTAATGAAAATGAACAACAACCTATATTTATAGAACACCTTTAATGCAAGAAAACATCAAAACATTCCAAGAGCTCTACAAACATATTTAAAGACATAATGTTGATTATGGGTTTGGCATCATATTAAATCAGAGTTGAAGTGTGTGGCGCTGGAAAAGCACAGGTCAGGCAGCATCCGAGGAACAGCACAATCGATGCTTCGAGCAATAAGCCCTTCATCAGGAATGAGGGGGTGAGGAGAGAGGGCTGAGAGATAAAGGGGAGTGGGGTGGGGCTGGAGGGGAAGGTAGCTGAGGATGCAATTTCTAGATAAAGTTGGGGTGGCGGGTTGGGAGGGCGCGAAGGGAAGAAAGAGATAAAAAGGTTGGAGAGGAGGGTGGAGCGGTTAGGTGGGAAGGAAGGTAGGACAGGTCAAGAGGGTGGTGCCGAGTTAGAAGATTGGATCTGGGATAAGATGGAGGGAGGGGACAATGAGGAAACTGGTAAAATCCACATTGGTCCCATGTGGTTGAAAGGTTTCAAGGCGGAAGATGAGGTGTTTTTCCTCCAGGCGGCAGGTGGTAAGGGTTTGGTGGTGGAGGCGGCCCAGGATCTGCATGTCCTTGGGGGAGTGGGAGGAGAGTTGAAGTGTTCAGCCACGGGGCGGTGGGTTGTTTCGTGCACGTGTCCTGGAGATGTTCTCGGAGGCGTTCCGCAAATAGGCCAGCGGAGAGGAGACTGCATCGGGAGCAACATATACAGTAAATGTGTGGAGGTGCAGGTAAATCTCTGATGGATATGGAAGATCCCTCTAGGACCGTGGATGGAGGTGAGGGGGCAGGTGTGGGCACAGGTTTTGCAATTCTTGCGGTGAAGGTGCCGGGATGGTGTTGGTGTTGGTGTTTAAGGGGGGGGGGGGGGAGAGCGCGGAGTGTGGAGGACCTGATATGGTAGTCATGGAGGGAACAGTCTTTACGGAATGCAGATAGGGGTGGAGAGGGATATATACCTGGTGGTGGGGTCTGTTTGTAAGTGGCGTAAATGGCAGAAGATAACGCGATGCATCCAGAGGTTGATGGGGTGGAAGGCGAGGACCGGGGGTTCTGTTCTTGTTGCAATTGGAGGGGTGGGGTTTGAGGGTGGAGGTGCAGGAAGTGGAGGAGATGCACTGGAGGGCATAGTCAATCATGTGAGTGGGGAAATTATGATCTTTAAAGAAGGAGGCCATCTGGTATGTTCTGCGTGGAATTGGTTCTCCTAGGAGCAGATGCGGCTGTGGAATTGGGAATAAGGGACAGCATTTTTACAGGAGGTAGGGTGGGAGGAGGTGTAGTCCAGGGAACTGAGTCAGTCGGTGGGTTTGTAGTAGATGTCTATGTTGGTCACTGGAAATGGAGATGGAGAGGTCGAGAAAGGGAAGGGAGGTGTCCGAGATGGTCCAAGTGAACTTAAGGTCAGGTTGGAACGTGTTAGTGAAGTTGAACCTCCTCGTGGGAGCACGAGATGGCGCCGATACAGTCATCGATGTAGCAGAAAGAAAAGGTGGGGGATGGTGACAAAGTAGCTGTAGAAGAGGGACTGTTCCACATACTCAATGAAGAGACAAACATAGCTGGGGCCCATGCAGGTGCCCAAAGCTACCCCTTTGCTCTGGAGGAAGTGGGAGGATTCAAAGGTGAAATTATTGAGAGTAAGGACCAGATCAGCCAAATGAATGAGAGTGTCAGTGGAAGGGTACTGGGTGGGGTCAATGGGAGAGGAAGAGATGGAGAACTTGAAGGCCTTTGTCATGGCGGATGGATATGTACAGGGATTGGATGTCCATACTGAAGATAAGGCATTGGGGGCCAGGGAAACAAATATTATGCAGGAGATAGAGGGCATGGGTGGTCTCCAGAATGTAGGTGGGGAGTTCCTGGACCAGGCGGACAGGACGGTGTCAAGGTTTGTGGAGAGGAGTTCGGTGGGGCAGGAGCAGGTCCCAGTCATATTAAATCAGACAACCGTAATCCAAGAGATGAGTTCGAAAGGCTGTCTTAAAGGATGAAAGTGAGGTAAAGAAAGGACTTTTGCATCTTAAAACCTAGTCAGCTGAAAGCACAACCACCAATGGATTAAAATTTTGGATGCTCAAGAGGCCAGAATTAGAGGAACTGTGATACCTCAGAGGGGTGGATGGCTGAAGGAGATTTCAGAAATGGGAAGGATGGAAGCCATAGAAATATTTATAAAGTAAGTGAATTTTAAAATTGTTGTTGCTGGAGTTTCCTCAAAAAGGATGTAGCCTAATCCTTTATTCACTGCAATTTTAACTAGTTCATTGCATCAACAAATGCAGACACAAAGCCAGCTGCAATGATGTGCCTTCTTACTGCAATATACTGTTGTTTTTATGGCTGCACAAAACGACGAGAGCGCTATTTATCTTAGAGATTGTTCCCTGCAGCCATCTACTTTAGCATTGAAAAGCATAGAAAAATAAAGAAATACAAAGTAGCAAAAGCAATACTGATATTTCATTGCAAATGTCGCTTTAGGCCTAAACTGTGCCCTGGCTACAGGAATCGATGGCACTGAACAATACCTGTCTGTACTGGAATATTCAGACCTCCATAAACAAGACTATTCATCTTCTCAGTACCAAAAGTATGATAAGAACAGCAGCAAATGCAGCGAGTGTATCAGTGAAATCTGCATCAAGAGTGAAAAGAAGACACTGGAGATAATTTGGTTCAGACAGGAAGACAAAACCTATATAGTGTCTCAAAATAAAACATGAGTGTCAGAGGTTCTGTTCGCTCTGTTAGCTGGCTCTGAGGGAGCCAGACCAGTATCAAGTACAACGCACGTGTAAATAAAGAGTGATGGGATACCAGCCTTTGTGGAGTCATTTAAAAAGCTAATTCATCTAGCCCAGAGTTGTTTTGGCTTTAACAATAGTTAGCCTGCTTACTCAGGGAAGGTGAAATGGAAGTGAGGAATATTGGACAGTAATAGCCACCCAGCACTCCATGGTTGTTTGTAGATCCATCAGTGATCAGTTACTCCCCCATTCACAATCCCTTAACCAGCTGCTGTCTCCTGAACTTCTCTAAGGCCCCTTTGCAATTGCTGCCCAGCCTCCCCCAAAGTGTGAACTCCTCTCAATTATTCTAACCACTCCCCACCTGCTCATAAAATATCCATTCCTTCCCCTCACTCTGCTGCTTCCATGAACATCTCCTCCTTCTCAATGTTTCCACACCATCTATAAGATTCCTCCTCCCCAACCTTCATTTGCACACTCTACCCCACCCAAACAAACACAGACATTCTCTTCGCTCCCAATCTGCCTAGGCTTCACATGAGGACGCAAATTCAACATTTCTACCCAGGTACAGATGATGGGCGTCAGCCGCTGAAGTCTTGGTTCTGGGTTCCACCTCCTCCACCAGAGCTGGAGCTGGCTCTGTGCTTGATGTCGTGAGGGGGCCGGCCTCCTGCAGGAGGACATTGGGAGGTGGCCCAGGGCAACAGAAAGGGAGACACACAGCAGAGAATGGGAGGGACAGGGAGGTTTCATTGACACGGGGTGTAGGCTGCTGGACCCAGCCCTCAGTCCCTCGTTTGCAGCAAATGGGAAAACAGCAGTTTAACTCAGACAGACGGAATTCTGGTCGTCGTCACCGTCATCTTGGCCTGGTAAATATCACACCCTTTATTAACAGGAGGCAGAATGATAACTGAAAAACTAAGAAAAACTGGATATATAACTATCAAGCAGGAATGAATAGATCTCTAGCCACACTTCCAAACTTCATTTAAGCCTCCTTTGGGCTCAGAGACATGTTAAATAGCTATTGATTGAGAAGATAATACTTGAAACTCAATAGGAATCACATTACATCTGCAAAAGTCATCCTTCTCATAGCTAGAAGGGGTTAGCTAGATAGGATATCATTGAACATGCATAGATCTAGGCTGTATGCATGTTGCTAACCCACAACATATAATTCTTAATTATAAACTGATTCGGTGCTGGCCTCTTAAACAACAAAGCAAACTAGCAGTACAGATGTCACAAGCACATTGATACATGTTTGGGCCACAGCCAATGAATGGAAGAATTCTTTTGGCCAGTCACAGGAGAAAGATTTACCAGAGAAACCTCAATTATCCAGCATTCATTTATTGGAATCTCGAATTGTCCAAACAAGATCGCAAGGTCCTGATGCCTCGCTAAACTGTGTTATCCGACGTTCGGTTATCCAAACAGAATACTCCCCACCTGTTTCATTTGGATAATCAAGGTTCCTCTGTAGTTTGCTGGCAGCACAAATTGTCCTCTCAGCCGAATGCCTTTGTTGAAATGCTCCAGGCAGACCTTCTCTTCAATCCATCATGGAAACCCAAGAGGGATTCATAACAGTGAATTGGCAATTCTTTTTCTATGTTTGCAGAGCAAATATATTTCATTCCTTTCAAGGAATGAAATGAGTGTCTTAAATTTATGTCAGTAGATCAGAAAGCCAGAAGAATGAGAAATCTCACTTATTGGGAAATTCTGGTTCCTATAATTCTATGGTTATGATCAAAAATAAAACCTGATGGATCACTTAAAAAAACGTCCAGTTACAAATAATCCATGTTTTATACACAAGGGAAACGATGAACCTATAAGGTAATATGGCCCAAGGCAACTCAATTAATTATATCAAAATACAAATAATAGATCAATAAAAGACTCTTCATTTTTAAGGTGACATTTCTCCCCCATCTGTGATCTCCTGCAGTATTTTTCTTCCTAGGACAGCAACAACTTGCTTTTGTATAGCATCCATGTACCAAAGTTCTTTGTAGGAATATGATCACTAAAATATGACACCAGACGACTTATTAGGACAGATAATCAAAACCATGAGTAAAAGAAGTAGGCTTTCAGGAGTGTTGTAAAGGAGGAAAGCTCAAGTGGTAAGGCTCAAGAGCTTAAAAGTCAAGGAAGCTAAAGGAATGGCTACCAGTATCTTCAAGATGTTTGTATATCATGCTCATTACAATTTTTATGAAATAAACATTTGTTACAACAAATAGGTGGTTGCTTCTCTCGATGTCATTGTTGACTAACCCTTCATTGCGTTTAAAATCAAGCATTCTCTCCTTCCACATGTTCCCAAAGACAGAAAAGTCAGCAGATTCACATATCCGATCATGAACAATCGAACAAAGCCTAAGAAAGGGAGGGCACAAGGTGCAGTATACCTGGACTCTACTTTCAAAGTGACACATTGAAAACAAGACAGTGTTTTACACTATCATTGTCATCAAACCCTCCAAAGTACTCTCAAAATTCAAGCTGTCTATCCTCAGAAATCTAGTGACTATTTGTTACTGAATAGGTTTCATAAAGGAGAAGTTGTCAATAATACTACTCTTGTAAAAACTACAAGAAATGTACCCACAGAAATGGGAACCCATGACAAAACCTACCAATGTAAAACTTTCTGCAACTCCATGTGCAGAATCAATAAGGCTGGAGTGCAAGTACAAGTCGATCCACTTGGACATTGCAGATGTCCACATAGACAATACTGGATCAGCAATTCAGGTGTTATACCTCACTGTGCACAAGAAATCAAGCCTCATTGCTCCTGGAGTTCACACAAAGTTGAAGATTTTATATAAGTACACAAAATACCCCAATTTACATGATTTTCAGACACAGGTTGACATAAAGCATGGAACAGATTTCTGTACTCTATTCAATACATGCAAATAGATTCTAGCCACAAATGAACAGTAACGAACTACTGGTGAAAACTCTAATCTTCTTATAAGCTCCACCCTTACACAATATAGGTAATATGGATGGGGAGAAAGACTAGGAAAGCAGTTATGTGGTCACTGCTCACAGCATCTGCTTAGATTGAGCTTATGCCAATCAAAATGCTGCTTCTCAGTCTTCCTTCTCCAGATGTTTTCACTGGTTTGCAAGAAGCACAGGGCAGTTGGTTCACATTTGTAACAAGTAGCTGACACTAATTAAAAGTCACAGCTTACTGCTGGAAGTTTTTGTCAATACAAAAAAAATCTGGAATTAAGAGTCTAATGATGACCATGAATCCATTGTCAATTGTTAGAAAAATGGATCAATAATGTCTTTCAGGGAAGGAAGCTTCCATCCTTACCTGGTCTGGCCTACATGTGATTCCAGACCCACAGCAATGTGATTGACTCTTAACTGTCCTCTGGGCAATTAGGGATGGGCAATAAATGCTCCCTAGCCACTGATGCCTTCATCCTGTGAATAAATAAAGAAAAATGTCAGGAATAGGATAGAATGTTCTCGACTTGCCTCGATGTGTGCAGCTTCAATTGTCAATACCATCCAGGACACAAGCAGCTGAAGTGATTGGAAGTCTATCCACTACTTTCAACATTCCCTCCCTTCACTACTGATTCACAGGAGCAGCATCATCTACAAATTGCACTTCAGCAGCTCCTTCAAAGGTACCTTGCCAAACCTGCAACCTCTACCACCTAGAAGGACAATCGAAGCATGGGAATACAACTATCCGCAAGTTCCCTCCAAGCCACACAGCATCCTGCCTTTGAACCAGATGGCTTTTCCTTCATTATCACTGGGTCAAAATCCTGGAATTCTCATACGGTGGGTACACCTCCACCCCAAGGACTTGAGTGGCTCAAGATGGCAGCTCACCACCTCTTTGTCCAGGACAATTAGGAATGCGCAGTCAATGCCGATCCAACCAGAAATTCCCACATCCCACGATCAAATAAACAAAGATTATAACAAGTCCATATGCTGTGCACATAGAATGCTGCAACTACCAACAAGTTAGTCAGCTGTGGGTTTTCAAGTTGCCCACAGAAATTAGATGTCTGCTTCATAACTCACAATATGTTGTACTGTCTTAGGTAAACCAATCCACGACAAGCAATTCATTATTAGACTATTTGTTAAAGGGACAACATCTACCATCATTAGTCAACAAGTTGGAAGGGTCTGGAGAAAAGGCAGAGTGGATCTCCCATCTACGTGTTATTTGTAGGCTTATTTGCCTCTCTATTTCTAAAATAGAATGTACGTTATCATTCCGGAGTTTGATCGGTTTGGATTCAATGCCTGAGTAAGGTCTTTTTCACTGTATAAAAGGTATACATGTATGGAAAAATAAATGACCTTGTGTTCCTCCTTTATTAGTTAAAGTGCTTTTGCTGCAGATTTTGCTAAAATTCTGGATAGTGAGGGAGGGTTAAAGGCTAGAGGTATGGGCCTCACAAATAATGGGCTCAGGAATTGGAGAAGCAAAATCGGACCAGTGATTTCTCTCCAAGGCCCTGGAATCAAATACTACATTTTTATTCCTTGTAAACTCAATGACCTTATATTAAATTCATGGTCCTAATCAACAAATAAATGTGCATTGCATCATTTCGTAGAGGCCAGAGTGTCTGATTAATCTAAGTACAACACAAAGATTGAGTTTGAGGTATGAAGGTTGTGTATGATGCGGAAGAGATCGAAGCATTTGAGGTTGTAGTTCTGCTTGATCAGATCGACGAGGCAAATGATCAACATCAGGGTCACTCATCTGAGAAGGAAATGTATCCTCATAATCACTGACCTCAAAAGACCCTGGCCAGCTCTCTATCAAGACTCATATGTCCCACTTCATTCTGCCATCCTACATATGAGTATTGGTACTGAAGAACTGCTCGACCTGCTTTGCCCCAGAAAGGAGTATTTGTGGCTGACATTTTTCTACTTCTTCAATAAAAATCAGGAGTTATTGGGAATAGAAGACAATAGAAACTGAGGCCATAATCAGGTCAGTCATGATCTTAATAAATGCTGTGGTTCTGTTCGCCGAGCTGGAAGTTTTTGTTGCAAACGTTTCGTCCCCTGTCTAGGTGACATCCTCAGTGCTTGGGAGCCTCCTGTGAAGCGCTTCTATGGTGGTTCCTCCGGCATTTATAGTGGCCTGTCCCTGCCGCTTCCGATTGTCAGTTTCAGCTGTCCGCTGTAGTGGCAGGAACAAAACCTTCCAGCTCGGCGAACAGAACCACAGCAATGAGCACCCGAGCTACAAATCTTCTCACAAACTTTGAATCTTAATAAATGTCAGAGCAGGCTCAGATGGGCTGAATGGCCTTTTCCTGCTGTGAATTTGTATGTCTAATGAAAACCCAGTCTCAACTTCAAATTATGCTTTTGTCATGGTGTTCATTCATTGACACACACTTTTAACTATGCCTTTCCAATCTGCAATTTCTTCTGTTTTTGTTCCCACATTCTCTTTGAGCAGTTAGTTCAGTTGGCTGGACAGCTGGTTTGTGATGCATGTTCAATTCCTGTAATGGCTGAGGTCACCATGAAGGTCCAACCTTCTCAACTTTGTCCCTCACCAGAGGCGTAGTGACCGATAAGTTCAACCACTACCAATTGTCTCCTTTGAATGAGACAGCAGCTTTGTGGTCCTCTAGGACCTAGGACAACTTTACATTAACTCTTTTGGATGGCAGTGGCAATTTATAATTGATCAGTGGCATACGAAAGATACAACCAGTCATAAGTTTAGATGGTGTCTCTTCATCAGAATGATGGTGGATTCATATATGCCAGAAGGGAGGTAAATGGATTGTATAAACAAACATTCTCCTGTCAATAATGTCACTCTCACCAACTGTCCTTTATCATCTACCATTGATCTCTGTGGACATAGTTTCAAAAACTAATTCATGGATGTGGGCCTCATTGGCTCGGCCAGCAATTATTGCACAGAAGACCCTTTACAGTAAGCCACATTGCTACGAGTCTGGAGCCTAGACAAGGCCAAGGTAAGGATGGCAAATTTCCTTTCCTAAAGAGTCAAGTAACACTTTATCAAGACTGTGGAGTCATGAAATGATGCCAACAGATCTTCAATCATAGGAAGTGGATACTTTTCTAGGTTGATTGCTTTCTTGACTGTATTAAAAGGTGATGTGTAATCAAAGCTCACAGTTTTTGCATCTTGCAATGATTGGCCAGAGTAATGAGTCAATTTGTTCAATGATGCCATCTGCTTCAAGTCATTTCAGCTCCTGTGACACATCAAAACGGATTGCAAATGGGAACCATCTCAGATTTTATGAAATTGGCAGACTTAACACAATGAGCATGACAGGGTTCATTATTCCCTCTAAATCCAATAAATAAGGAAAGAAAACATTGCGCATCATCCAGGTCATAGATCACATTAAAATGTATGCTCAGGAGATGACTCAATTTCCTGTCTCTGATGAGAATTGTCATCAATGCTTAAAATTATCTCCAGCACAAGCTTCCATCTTACTTTCAGTTTCTGTTTGTGTGCAGTTTCTGTTTGCGTGTAACAACATTCACATTGTTTTCCTTGCTGTTTGCAGAGGAAAGTCAACAGACACACATAATCAAGCCCCAAACAATCAACAACAGAAATTCCTGGAAAATCTCAGCAGGTCTGTGGAGCTAAAATATCAGTTTGCAGCTATATTTGTAAAAAAGGGCTCATTCTGTTGTTGAATGTTCTTAGGTGTGTTAAGTACAATGAAAACATTTTCTTACATTTAAAACAATGGTCCATGATTTGCTCGACAGGGATATCTTGTGGCCTGCTCTGGAATTGTGAAACAATGGCAACAAACTACCCACAATTCACAACCTGGTGGATTGAGACTCCAGACTTTGACCGTCAACGACCATGTCGGTGCAAGGGTACTTCAGCTGATAATTATTAGACTTAACTGTGGTGTGTTTAGTTGGCAATTAAATGTACAAATGCAACAAGTTAATGAGCCTCACAAGGAGGTTAGTGTTGAGAGGCTTGTATTGGAATGGACCAGTGCAAATTGTCAGGCAGATTGTAGCAATTTGCAAGTCCCGCCCTTGCCACAAGCTGCAAGCCAATTTGCACATTAACAATGGTATGCATTATTCATATTTTGTTACTTTTCCTGGTAAGTTCCTGGACTGTTAGTATTCTAACTGTGCTGTTATCGTTCAATAATAACTGTGCCAAGCTACGCAATTTCAACATTATGAATTGTTAAACAAATATACTGTGTCAGATGTGGATTGATATGAGTTCCATTTAACCACTGGCACAAAAAGAGTGAATAATAAGCAAGTTGTGTCAATCAAATTTAATTTTTATTTGATGTCGTTTCCCCATCATAAAAAGAAATGTTTGTGGCATTTTGATGGATGATTTAACAGAGAATGCTAATGAATTTCTTCTTTCGCAATACAGTTGAAAACTCGCTGTGGTTGCCTCTTGCAAACCTAGAAGCACACTCTCTACAAAAAAAAACAATTATCTCTTTTTTAGGGTTATTATACTTGTAAAGTTAAAATCTCAAAAGATTTCAATACAGTAAATGATTAAGTCATTCGCACTAAATGGCAGCCCATTACCAGATTAAGCATGGGAAAAGACAGGAACAGCTGTAATCTCTACTAAGCGTCACGGTTCTTCAATGCAAGTGGGTACAGTTACTGTTCTTCTCTCAACACGGTTAGTACACTTACTGTCTGATGAGGCACAGAAGAGGATCTGTGGGATGAATGAAGTAAAAAAATCTTACTCCTTTGTGACATTAAAATGCTGTTCAATTGGCATTCTACAAGGAAACCATTACTTATGTCACTGAGGGAAGTGTTACCAACAGTGCATTTAATTAATAGCACACCTTTTAAAATACACAGTGCCCTATTTAAATACACATACACATATGCCAAAGAGCTAATAACGTGCAATAAAAATAACATTTCAATACTGCAGCTGGCTGACTGGTGATTTCATTGAAGTCAGTGCTCTCAAAAGAGAAAAGAAATCCCATTAAACACTTTGATTCATCCTGATGTCAGCACTGGAGAAACATAGCAACCAAGATTAGCCGAGGTGAGGGAAACATATGGAGCAAATAAATCCCACCTGTGACTTATTTACACATGGTGAGATCTCTTTAATATTACGCTAAGTCAGCATTAGTATTTACACAAAGTAAGGTCTCTCTAACAGTACAGATCAGCATTAGCTTATTTCTTATACAGAAAACATAAAAGCAAATTAATTTCATTTTCAGTCTTCTATTGACACAGAGTAATATGGGCATCTGGAGTTTTCTAATTCAGTTTAGGCAGTGAGTGGTAGCAGAGAGATTAACAGTGAAGTCCTCAGAATGATACTTAATCCTGATTCCCTACGTGCTCACTTTCCAGACAGTTTCTCATTTTCCAGGACAATCAGTACAGCTAAAGATGTTTCCTTACTCCATACTCACCTCACTGGGATCAGTAAACAGAGCCCAGCTCATAAACCCAACTGATGATATATCTAATCTTTATTGTTCAATCCCAATACAAGTTGTATGTACAGTGTATATCCACTGATTCATCACATGATTTCATTACTTCCTAATGTAGTAATGAATCTTGGTCGTGTTTTGAAAAGAAGTCAGGAAAACATCACACATTTATTGAGAAACATGAAAAATAACTGTGAGTGGACATTTTATTGTGCAAAAGAACTACACTTCCCAGCCACTGACCACAAATGACTGAAAAAATCTGAAATTTTTTGTATACGTTCCTGCCGCAATTTTAAAATTGGCAGTGGATGTCAGAGAGGAGACCTTCTGCAGGGCTCTTCTTTAAATTTGAGGTAACATTGACACAAAGCCAGGAGAAAGAGTGCACAGTTATTTTCCTCAGAGGTTCCTGCAGCATATTGAAGGAATTCTTATGGGAATTCCCAGTGCAGATGCGTTCTAAACAGCAGAAATTACATTGAGGAATAAGGGAGGTGCAATTGGAATAAAGTCACTTGTATTGCACCCACTTGCATTGAAGAATTGTGAAGTGCTGTATAGATTACAAAGTGTGAACTAGAATTAGAATCGTTACAGTGTGGAAACCGGCCCATCAAGTCCTAACCCAACCCTCTGAAGAGCAACCCATCCAAATCCATCAACTCCACCCGACTCCATACCTGCCCCCGACCAATGCATCCAACCTACACATCCCTGAACACCATGAGCAATCCAGCATGGCCAATTCACCTATGGTTGGCTCCAAGCCATGTTGCATTAGACTGTTTCAGTTGGATGGGAGAGCTGCAAATGCATTAAGAGCATTTGGATCATGGGCCATAAGTGGCTTTTGCGTAAAATCTGGGAGGAGAGCAGCCCAGCAGAGTTGGGGCTAGTCTGGAGGAGAAGGGCACTTATCCTCAGGATACTGTGGAACTGAGTATGTGTTGTTCCTGGCTCCATGGTGTGAAGTGTAGAGCACCCAGCCAATGTGGCCTTCCTAATTACAGGCAGCTTAACGGTTGCATTTTGGCTCTGCTACTGGAACACATACAGCTGGAGAAGGAAGAAAGAAGGAGCTTTCAGTACCCAGGTTACTAGTGCGGGTACCTCCTTCAAAATGTTTACTGAGGCCACCCTCCACCCACCCCCTAAGATCATAACTACTTCTCTCCCTCCCCAGCAGCCTCTAAAATATTTTGCTGGGATCTTCCACGCAAACCCATCCAAAACCATTTGGAGATTTCCCCAGGCTCCAGCATTAATGACACTTGTTCTTCAGGAATGCTTACGGTCCCCCAATTTCAGTAAGCACTGTTGGGGAGATGGTGTCATGTCCAGACGTCAGATTAATGTTCCAAGAACACAGGCTCAACTCCCACCGTGGCTGATGGTGGAATTTAAATTCAATTAATGAAATATAGAATTGAGAGTGAGTCTCAAGGATGGTGGCTAACAAACAGTTGTTGATTGTACTGGAAAATTATCTGATGCCTTCGAGAAGGAAATCTGCCATTTTTCCCTGGTCTGGCTCAAATGTGACTCCAGAACCACATCAATGTGGTTGACTCTTAACTCCTCCTGAAGTGGCCTAGAAAGTCAGTCAATGCAAGGGTTGCTATGGATGGGCAACAAACCTAGGCTTTGCCAGGGGCAGATTGGCCCAATGAAAGATTAAAGACGGGAAAAACAATCAGGCCTCCTATTTGCATATGCAAGTGGCATTGATGTCCACTAAAAGCATAGGGCATAGTAGTCTACACTTCAGTAATTGTCAATATTGCAGATGACACATTTCCAATGCAGAATATGCATGTCAATGCTGCCTGCACTGTAGGGCACACAATCATCCATTTGATGTCTGTAAAGTGAAGTTATTGTGAATGAATTTCAAGAATAAAAACTAAAACTCAATGACTTTGGACACTGGCAGGAGTAATGTATTTGGCAGATAACAATAGTCATACAATTTGTTTTGGAATAAAATATAAAACGATGTTAACAGTGTGTCTGAATCATCTATTTAAAGGAACTTACTTCCTTAAAATGAGTTGTTAAGAACAGAAGGCAGCTAGTATGACTGAAAAAAAGATTTTTGTAACAATTTAAATCATTCGATAAAATGGTGAAACAAATGCAGTGGAAGAAAAACTGGAAATTGGTCATGTAGAGCAAGTTGATTAGTAGAATACATGTATTTTTGCATCACTGTCAGAGGGGTTTTCTAAGGATCCAAATGTTGTTTTAAAAGAAAAAGGCTACTACAGGAGTGTAGCTGTTGATTCCTGAAGCATACAAGCAAAAAAGGTCAAAATTCAAGGAAACATCCTGAACACATGAATCATAAAAAGTTGGCATCCAATTTTAGTGGATTATAGGGAAGGCAAATGGAATTTTGACCCACATTTCAAAAGAAAATGGAGTATAAAGTAGGGTGCTTTTGCTAAAACTATTCAAGGCGCCAGTCAGATAACAGCTGGAACATTGTGAATTGTTTTGGTCCACTTATCTAAGGAACGATAACTGGCTCTGGAGGCAGATCCAGATATGAAGGGATATTCTCATAAGGAGGTGTCAAGTAGGTCGGACTTGTACTCTTTGGAGTTTGGAAAAATGAGAGGCAACCGAATTAAAACATACAAGACTCTTTGCTGGCAACCAAAAAGCATCTTTCTTCCTTTTCTCTGTGAAATGAAAAGACAAAACAAAAATGAGAAACACAAAAGAAAGAATTCTAATTCAAGAGAAGACCTAAATGTGCCCTATCAACCACCAAATCGAGGAACAATGTGCTCCACATAATAGTGCCATCATTGCTAAAATCAAAAGAACAGTAAGAATTAACTCTCCACCTTGAGATCTGAACTTTCAATCTCCACAGTTTTATATTCCTTAACTATAATTTTGACAACCACATTTTTTTTCAAACCATCTGTCTTGTTCCGGTCTTATTCATGAATGACTATGCACATACTGAGTTTTTAAAGGGCTATTGTTTATTTCGAGCAGCTTTAAAATTATAGAATTCCTACAGCATGGAAGCAAGTCATTCAGCCCATTGAGTCCACACCGACCCTCTGAACAGCATTCCACCCTCCTACTCTATTACTTTAACCCTACTTTTCCCATGCTAATCCACTTAGTCTGGACAATTTAGCATAGCCAATGACCAAAAATGCACATCTTTGGACTGAGAGGAAACCCATGCAGACACAGGGAGAATGTGCAAAACCCCACATGGGCAATTAACTGAAGCTGGAATTGAATCCAGGTCCCTGGCACTGTGAGGCAGCAGTCCTAATCAATGAGCCACCCTGTGTCTATGGAAGGTGAAAACCCAGCATTTGAATTGTACATTGTAGCATAGCCATGCTGCAAACAACATGGTAAGAAAAATTGACATCCTCAAATCATCCTCTCAATACTGTCCTACCATTTATTAATCATGGCTGAGCTGTACCCACACAATTCTTCCTTGAGTTTAGAAGATCAAGAGGCAATCTCCTCGAGATATGCAAGATTCTGAACAGGCTTCACACAGCAGATACTAAAAAGGTGTCTTCCCTGATTGGGGAATCCACAAGATGAGGGGAAAACAAATTTGGACTGAGATGAGGAGAAAGTTTCTTCAGTTAGGAGATGTGAATCTTTGAAATTGTTTATCATTGGGTTTAATTAGGAGTGATATAGATACATTTTTGGTCTCTTTGAGAAACAAGGGAGATTGACAAAGTGCAAGAATGGATCTGAGGCAGAAAATTAGCCAGTGTTATGAATGGCTGAGCACACTCAAAGGTCAACTTATTTGAGTGCTGCTGGAAAAGCGCAGCAGGTCAGGCAGCACCTGTGGAGCAGAAAAATCAATGTTTCGGGTGAAAACTCTTCATTAGGAAGTCCTCTAATCTTGACTCTAATCTCTAGCATCTCTAGTACCCACCACCACCCAGTCTATTTATTTGTCTACTACTACTACATGTGTGATAACTTTAACGACCTGCTTTGGATCGATAAACTGTAAAACCCTGGCCTAACAAAAGCTTGAAATTCTGAGTTTTTACATTTCTGTGGGCCTCATGTTGAAACTTTCTATAGCCTAGAGAAGGCAAAACTACTTAAAGCAATCCTGCTCTCCCTTAGCTTATCATTTGGCTTCAGGTCACTGGGCCATCATGGAAGAATTCTAAAGCAATGCAGAGAATATTGGGAAAAAGAATAATCAGGTCTGGCAGCATCTGTGGAGAGAGAGAGAGATGTTTCGAGGCTGGTGAAACTTCTTCAAGAGTTCTTCATGAGATCTGAAGAGTCATACAGACTTGAAACATTGTAAATTGTAGAGGGAAACAGACTCAAAGTCCAGGGAAGAGAACAGAGCACAGCACAATTCCAGCATTGGTTACCCAGGGGATATATAAGATGGAAAAGAGAAGTAACTGTAGAAGAGTATTAGCAGATCTCTTGTGCTGCTCCTGTTGAGTTGCATGTTGGGTTGGTTCATTAAGGTGGACACATATGATGTATAATATATTATTCTCTGTCTGAGGTGATGCTGTCTCTTGGCATTATCTCTACTAACAGTAGGTGGAGTTTAATTGCCTTTCTCTTTAAGATGACCAATAACTAATCAGAACCATTGGATGATCAGATTGCTACTGTAAAACCGATGAATCCCTCTCTGGAACAGATAGGACAAGAGAAAACATGTGCCACCCACACTAAGTTGTAGGTTAGTGTGGAGGAAAATTTGACATGGTTTGCCTGGAAGCCATTTTCTTATTCCGGCTGAGAAACCATTTTGTAAAGCAATAGTAGTTGGCATGTTAGCTGTGCACCCCTTACTATGAGGTAATGCTAAAAGTAGGCCTTATCTATCCCTGGCCTCTAGCCGGTCGAGTTAGTGTTTTTCCCACTTTGATGGATGGCCAGTGCATGCAGTGGAGTCAGTCAAGTGGACCTAGACTTGTCAATTAGTCCTGTTCCCATACGAATTATTGCCATTTCATGGTTGCTCAGCTAATTAAGGACATCTCTGCTTAGCATTAACAGATCTGTGTAAATAGAACACACGGTGATAACATTCACTTTGGTCCACTTGTAGAATGTGTAATAGTATTTAGTTTTGACCCAAACAGCTGATCTCTAATTCAGCACCATCTTGGAAGCACGCCGAAGCCTTGTAATTAACGATCAGCTCCTATCTGTTTTTTCTCTATAATCCTGTAGTGTTCTGATGTACTTTGGAATAGCACCGAGTCAGTTAGGATGGTGAATTCCCCATGATATATCATGTAATAAACTAATCAGTTCTCAAGGTCTGAGTCTCAAGAGTTTTTCTTCAACAGTTAGTAATCCTTCTTTCTCTCTACCATTTGTTAAAGAATAAGTATGTTTGCAATAAGTGGAGTTATTCTATGAGAAGGACAAAACTTGGTGTTATTGTCATCCCATTTCTACCCCCTCAGTCGAAGCAAAATGCTCAGAGACATAGTTTTACCACCATCTTTATTCCATGAGGGAGTGAGAACAATCGCCAATGTGCAGAGACATAAGTTCACGGTCTTCTCTGGAACAGCAGTTTTTCAATGAACTGTATAGTCATTTTACAGGGAGGAACATCCAGACAATGCAATGTACATAGTGAGTGGTGACTGTTACAATCAGCGAGTGTCAATAGTAAAGATTAAGCAGTCTGCTGTTACACAATGAATAAATGGGTTCACATAATGAATACTTTTCACCTTGTTAACTGACGTTACATACTGGATGCTACCTCATCTTGTTAAATGGCTCTACATAAATGACTGCTTTTCCACCTTGTTAACCCATTACCCTTACCTCCAGCACCTCATTGTTAACTGCAGGTTCTTATCTGAACTGAGTTTTGCTCAGCTGAACCTCTTGTTTCACAAAATTCACACTGAGAAAGTGTATAAGGTATAAGCAGGTAGGGAAAGAGTTGAATTTGTGCTGAATAGCAGTCAGTCAGGCAAATTGATCATTAACTGGGTATTTACACATTTATGATAGCTTGTTCAATCATCAGTGCACTCTTCCCAGTTAAGTCATAACAACAGCACAAAGCCCACTTGCTTGGTAAGATCCCACAGCCAGAGATGGCAGCATAGCACAAGGTCCTGGGATAAATAGGTGGTCAGCAAAGATGGAAGCGAGTTATTTGAAACACTTCACACTATGCTAGGGAATTCAGTTAGGTTTCTTTGGGATGAGGTGCAGTACAATAACAAAACTATATGGATCTTTGAGTAGAGCAGAATCCCTACAGTGTGGAAGCAGGATCTGTCACAAGATGCATTGCTAAGGGTACTGAATATCAATATCAGCCACACTGATCCTGTGAAGAGCATCCCAGCCAGACCCACCCCATGCCCTATCCCTTTAACCCTGCATATCACATGGCCACCTAACTTGCACATCTTTGGATTGTGGGAGGAAACCAAAGCACCCACAGGAAACCCACACAGACACTGGGAGAATGTGCAAACTCCACATGGGCAGTCACTTGAGGGTGGAATCGAACTCAGGCACTGTGAAGCAGCGGTGCTAACCACTGAACCACTCTGCCACCCCACAGGCTGATACAATAACAGTTGTTATCAGATAAGGCCAAGGACAATGGGCTGATTGCCCCAAGGTACTATCCATTCAGTTTTCCAAATCCATGATCTGTCACACGATGCAGTGCTAAGGGTATTGGACATCAATGTGCTCAAATTATCATAAATTAAATATTATTCTGTACATTTATAATGTTAGATACCTTTGTACACCCTTGAGGAACTCAGTAACAAAAGAAGGCTAGGTGTTTAGTTACAGTAACCTGATGTAAAAGTCAACATAACAGGACACCTCAATTGAAAGCCATAACAACATTGAAAGCTGCTCATCTCGCAAATACGACAATGGTAGATTTATTGGATGCTAACGTGTAGTAATATGCTGAGTGGTAACTTTGAAAGCAGTTAGCTCAAGTGCCTTAAAATGACAAAACTGATAAATCATCATCCTGAGTAATCTGGACATTCCAGCACTGTTTGGTTCTCATGCTATGTCTACCAATATCCTTTGTACCTGTACTTTCTTGCAGCCCCTAACATATGCACCTCTGCAGAGAATGCAAACAAATATTCTTCAAACTAAACACACTCGTAATTGTACTGGCAGTTTAAAGTAACATCGGGTGATAGCTGGCGTATCTTAAATAGACATCAGTACAGTCCATTAACTAACCCTAACAAACGTAACAGTAGTAAACCAGAGCAGCTACAATAGCTTACTATTGGGTTCAACAAAAACAGGAGGATACACAAATTCCAAAATTGAAGGGAAGAGCATAGCCCACTAGAATCTGACCAGGTGCTTAGGGTGCTTTACCATACCTAATACATCGTACAATAGAAACCCACACAAAGAAACTTCACAGGAAAATGGGCAGTCCAAGTTAAATCATTTTATTTTCCTATTTCTTCTCACAAAAGACAGTATACTAGAAGTAATGCTTTCAATTGTAGACCATAATTTAAACAAATAGATCAATAACAATAAAACAAATATAATGACAGATTGACACTCTTCCAAAATGTATAAAATATAATGAGCTGAACATAAAATGCTAATCACTAAATCAGATTTAAATAAAAATCTTAACATACAGAATTACCTGCAGCAAAAGCTATTGACTATTATATCATATTACTGAGTTCAGGAATATCACTGCTTTATTTGAAACAGCAATAAACCAAGACAGTTTTCATATTTCATTACTGGATTGAAAAATACAATTCATACGCTAACATGTATTGATTGCACTAAGGCAAGCAATAAAGGCACTGAACTGTCCTTAAGTTGGTTTCCTGTGATGATTAGGCAGCATTAATGGGGACAAACATAATTTGTTTTTTTTCCCCCAACATCATGTCCTATATAAACAGAAATTATTATTTAGGACCATTCGTGGAACTGAAAGGTAACAAGACATCATATACACTTGATTACAGTAGTGCTGACTTTTCAAGACAGTAACTGTGTAACGGTGCATTATTGTAGTCTTCATGTTAGCAATAAGCACACAGTTCAAATAAGCTTAACAAATTATCTTTTATTTTTATGCCAGCATTAAGAATAAAAGCGCGACTTTATTCATAGTATTTAATAAGCATTGCCAACTTATGTTCTCACCAATTCCATAAATAAACTGTTGGGTAGCTGTAATCTATTCTAATAGGAGTAAATGTGCATTACTTCAATATCAGCATTGTTGCTAGATCTGTACCTTGAATTAGTAATAGCCTGGATTAAAGCTCATCACAATGACTAACAGCTCAATTAATGTCTCTCAGGAGGATCTAGATTACACACAGGAAAATGAACAATCTTTGAACATATACATGATGTAAATTACTTCCAGTGTTGCATAATCTACATAAGGATATTGTGCAATGTTACACTTAATTTTTCTCATATCTTTTTTCATCAATATTAGTCATTTTCACTGATAATTGTGGATAACACATTCTTTTTAAATGCCATTCTTGTTCACAGTAATACTATTCTGAATTTCTTGCACTTGTTCCATATCCTCGAGTTCTCATACTTCTTGGGGCTAAAGGAACCGAAGGTGAGTGACAAAAGTGGGATCAGGGTACCAAGTACAAGGATCAGCCATGATCATATTGAATGGCAGAGCAGGCTTGAACAGCTGAATGGCCTCCTCCTGTACCTGTTTTTTTTTGGCATTTCTACGTCGGAGTATCAAGGAGTAAGCATAAAGTATTCCTGAATACATAAAGTAACTTGCTGATCCTGGAGGAGACTCATTTAGAGTTTTCAAATGGATATCACCGATGCGCCCACAATTTTCAGCACTGAACTATGCCATACAAACCGGCAGTATAAAATAGCATCCTCGTATGATTAGAGCAGATAGGCCTGCTGAAAATCCATGCCATCTTGTTACCTCTCCCACTTCTGGCAAGGTTCTGAAAAAACGTCCAGTAAACAGCAAATCCTTATATAAAAAAAAATCTTCATTTCACATGCGAGGATGTACAGAACTACAATTATGATCAGAGTCACTTCCTCTGATCAGTATAATTGATGCTCAAATTGAATTACAAAAGGACAATACTGTTTTTTCCCCATTTTAATGGGTCATCCTGCTTTATTTCAAAAAGTTTCACCAACCCTGCTGCAAGCTAAATTTCTGGGCCTGGCCAAAGCTTCTCTTGCAGTTTTTTGTTTGAAAACCCAATTGATTTCCAATGTCTCCATCTGAATGAGTGACTGACATCTCAACAAGGAGTCCACTGATATAGGCAAACAAACTTCTCATCATTTGCAGCTTTTGACATTGCAGCATCAAAGCTTCACTTATTAGCATCCGAGACTGCTACTGTCAGCACCTTTTAGATAAAAAGGAATTTGTGAACGCATTTTGTTTCAAAAACGCAATTTGTTCACATAAATCTTTTATCTCACTTCAATTCTCTCTGTGGAAAAAGTGGTTAATGAATCCCAAAGCGTGACAATCATATGACAACCAACCAGAATTTGTGCTAATTATTTCAATAAATATTATTAGAATAGTCAATCTATCTCAACCAAAAGTAGGAAAGAATGAACCATTTTGGCTGCAAGAGATTTTAACTGCTTTCAAAATTAACTGGACCTCAAATCACCACCACCGCCCACATAACGATATTAATTTGGTGAGACAATAATAGTCATGTATGTCCAACAAGCAGCTATCTATGATGGTTATCAGTTCATATATCCACAAGTAACTAAATGACCCAGTTTACAGTGACTGAAGAGTTCCCTTGATTGATTTAGTTATCTAAGCCATTGAATAGTGAAGTCAAGTAGGGCTCCTGTAGCACAGAGGTAATGTCCCTACCTCTGAACCAAGAGTGCTGGGCTTGAGCCCACAAAATACCTCTGAGCAGATTGATTTGAAACCAAAGTATCTAAGCCATACAGCCATATTTAATTGGTGATCTCTGGTGCACAGTCTAGGGGAGATGGTGGCATAGCAGCAATTTTACAGGAACAATAATCCAGATTCCTGATAAAGGGCTTTTGCCCGAAACGTCGACTTTCCTGCTCCTCGGATGCTGCCTGACCTGCTGTGCTTTTCCAACACCACTCTAATCTGGACTCTGATCTCCAGCATCCGCAGTACTCACTTTCACCCAGTAATCCAGAGGTCCAGGCTAATGCCATGGGCTCAAATCCCACCACAACTGTTGATGGAATTTAAATTTCATGAATAAACCTGGAATAAAAACCTAGTTTTAATAATGCTGACATGAAGAACTATCAGTGATTGATGTTCTATTTCACAGATATCATATAGAGTGGGATCCTGTCATTGTTTCCTCATCTGGCCAACACATGATTCCACATTGACCAAGGGCAACGCGTTTGCCTCTTAACTCCCTTCTAAAATGGTTTCACAAATTACTCGCTTCAAGGGCACTTAGGGGCGTTGGCAAGGACATTTGGATAAGTTCCCGAATAAGAAATGTTTGGAAGTATAAGGGCCAAATTTGGGAATATGATTGTCATGGACTGGCTGGACCGAAGGGTCCGATTCCATGCTGTATGACTGTATGACACCCACATCCCACGAAAGAACAAAGAAAAGAAATACAATGAGCTTCAGCAGCACGCGGTTATGATGGAAGTTACATTTGAAAGAAAATGGGGAATTAAAAGATCTATTGACCACACCTGATGTCCACTCAGATTCCACAAAGTAAAGATGATACCAAATAAATACAGGATTTAAATCGAAAAGTAGCTGACATTAGATACATGTTATAAACAGTAGACATAAATCACAATTGCTATTATTGTTGGAGCTATAATTTTGTACTAATTGTTTTAGAAGAGTGAGATGATTCGCAGAATAATGAAGGAAAATATTAACACATTCCCAGAATCACCTTTTTTAAAAATCTAGGTATGCAAGAAAACAAATAAAGCCTGATCTACGTTCTGAAATGTGAAGTCATTGACAGCTCAAAACAGTTCAACAAATTCAAGCTGAATTTTGCTTTTAGGTTATAAGAGAGAGTGAAGAAGAGGAACTATTTGAAAAAGTGGGATTTCAGTGCTTACAACTGCCCGAGTAGTGAAGCAATGATATTACAACAGTCAAGTTCAGAAATTGGTCAGACTGATAATGGGAAGAGATTGAAGATTAGGTGCAGCTCTAATCCCTTGGAAGGCCAGGGCTTATTAAAGTTCTTTGCTGACAAAGGATAGAGGATATTTATGTTAGCGGCCAATCAATATTTTCCCAGAAACTAATATGCACAACTAAACACATATCTTCTCTTTATGATCATTGTTCTCTAGTTGAATACATACACATACTTTTACTCACCAATTAATGGAATATACAAAAACTATGGTTCCCTCTACACCAGCATTGTTAAAATATAAATAAAATAGATTAAAATACTAAATTATTTATTAACGATAGTTAACCGCATAAATCCTTTTCTTTTAATATACTGTCAAAACCTTAAGTTATCTTAGGGTTATGACTTGAAAGAAATTTTGGGATTTACATATTAATCAATCGAAACCTGCATCCCCATTCTGAGTGATTAGAGATTTAACAGCCATCTTGGTTTATCTAATGCATCGCATCAGTTGTATCACTTTGATCTCTTACTTATAGATTCTGTGTTCTATGTATCCTGCCCCACTAGCTACCTGACACAGGAGCAGCACTCCAAAGCTTGTATTTACAAATAAACCTGTTGAACAATAACCTGGTGTTGTGTGATTTTTAACTTTGGCCAGCTGAGAAAGGAACTTTAAAGTGTGGACAGGGTCATCCTTCATTGAGGTTTGAGTATTTGTGAGGTTGTTGATGGGGGTACAAGGGTTGAATGTTTATTTCTGATTTTTATAATTAGCTAATTTCAACTCATTTTTACATAGCGTAATTCAGTCAGTGCTTTCTTCCCCATGAGTCTAATAAACTTGGATATTCTTTCATTAAAAGTACATTGCAGCCTCCTGTCAATTTGTTCAGTGACTGACCAATATGGTAAACGAATAGCAAAAATAAAACTTATGATCTATCAAGCCAGATTTCATTGTTGGATATGAATTTTGTTCAGTATTACCACCAACTAGAATGAAAACGCAATAAAAAAGAGAGAACATAAGATTAGAGAAAAATATGATTATCTTTCCAAATGAAATCATTTCTGGTAAAGAAATTTACCAGAGCATAAACAAAAGAAATCCAACTTCAAATCTTCCAAACACAACTACAAATTACTACTCATTTATAATTTCTGATAATAGTGTTATTAAATTTGCATTAATAAGAACAGCATTTTAGATAGATCCTCTCTATTAAACAGAAGCATGGAAGTTACACTTTATCTTTGTAAACCATTGGTTAGGTCTTGGCCTCAATACTGTGCCTAACTATGCACTGTATCATTCAGGAACAATGTTGAGTTTTTTTGTACTCACTGTATCATACCAAACGTTCTTCATTAACTATCAACATGTCCCATGTCATCCCACACATCTAATTCCAATGCCATCATTAGATGAGCCATTCCTGGAACGATTCATCATCCAGCAGATATCCGCCAAAAAAAAAATGTCTCTGCACCGTCTTTGAGATGCCACTGTGCACTTCGACAGGTGTTAGCAAACCAGTGATGTCCCTCAGTAGTATTGTAAAGGCACAAAGCCATGCAGTTTTCCAGTCGCATTGCGCAGCTAGAGAATGGTAAGCGATAGCAAGGAAAATAGCTAATGGTGGACACCAAGAGCACCAGGCTCAACCTAGTCTATGTACCCTACCCCCAACCCTGCAAGGGCCTCGATGTCCCTTTTTACTTCACATTACCCCAAAAGCCCATTTCCAAACTCCCCATGCAGAGAGCCACCACACTGCACTCCACCTCCAACTGTCTGCCCTGTTCCCTAAACGCCAGGAATTTCACCTTAATGATACCCATTCTGCTCCTCAACACTCCCCCGGGAAGGGCAAAGTCCTGGTCACTGAAAACAACCAGCCTCTTGGAGCCTAGCTTGCTCTCTGATGCTCATTCCCATCCCTACAAACCCTTTTGCTTTCCCTCCTCTCCAGCTTTGACAACCCTGCCAATTTTGGTAGTGATCTTTCTGGTGCTGTTATAGGGCCCCTTGCATCCTCCTTAATGACAAATGGAGGATATTTGTCTCAGACCTTGGACTTTGAGCGGTCCCCGGATGTGGCTGACCAGACCCTGACTGCTGTATTTGCAGTCCTCCCAACTGACTATGCATGATTCCCCTGACTGCTGCTATTAGCCTTACAGATCTGACCTCGGGGCTAATGTACTGGATTTGACAGATCCACTGAGGGTGTGTCCCCCAGGCTGACAAGTGACCCTGGACAAGCCACTTGACTGTAAAAGGACCGTGCCTCTGATTGACGGCACTGGGAATCCCTGACTGACAGCGGTACAGCTTTGACTGGATTGACAACTAGCCCCCACTCAGTTTCCAACATGGCCATTTTGCTGGCACACTTAGACATTAAGCGAACATCTCAGTTTGCCATAGTCCAAGAATATCACTCCCACCTTCTCTCTCCCGGACACATTCCAACTGATGAGCAGTCTGTATGTCTGTGAAAAAGGGTATGTCAATATGGTAGCACTAATTTGGCTCTGGCAAAAATGGCAACTGGCATGGCAGGCAAGGCATGGATGGTGGAAGCATTCAGGTAGGCACTGAGTGAGCAAGTGCTGAGAGCGCAAGTGAGCAGCCCTCACTTGCAGCCAATCGAATCTATGAGCCGGGTGCCTGTACAAGTGCATGTAAGGTAGCTGCATCAGCCTTTCAATCCTAGCTTCCAAAGCGCCTGGAATGAAAGCCTGCATCTCCTGAGTGACCGGCAAGTGGATGGAGAGGTGCCATGAGAATCTTGCGGATTGATAAATATCAGATTCCAACATCTATGGGGGAAGGGAGCATGAAGCTGGTGCCCGTAGACTGTGTCCTGAGATGCTGTTTGGTCCTCAGCGACATGAATGCTCGTCAGAATGCTACAAGCTGAAATGACCGGTTTCCAGTTCTGCTCGCTGATGTTTAATGAGAAGCGCATCTCACCGCTTGGCACAAGCTGCTCCCAATGTTAAGATATGTTTCACTATTTCCTCATCCAAAACTGGGTGTGGTCAGAACCCAGATCACTTATAAAACTCCACCCTACATATTTTAAAAGAATGGGGAAGGAGAAAGTATTTGGTATAGGGATTTTAACAAGAAAATAAAGATTTCAGAATTAAGAAATGAATGATAATAAGACTTTGGTGAGCGAGTTATGTTCTAGAATGCACTGCTTAAAATGATGATTGAAACAGATACAATTCATTTTTGTCAATTACTATTGCATGTATGTGTATTTGGACAAGAACAATGTTGATCACTTTGATGAGAGAATAGTGGAGTCAGATTGATTGGCTAGTTTTTTCACAATGGGCTGAATGGTATCTTCCTGATTCATAAGGTTCTATGGTTCAACAGCTCTTCTTAATAACACCCCTTTTTAGTCTCCTCTGCTCCCATAGTATAAAACGTTAAATTTACAATGTGGTACATTTTTCCTTTAAGTACCAATTATGCCAGCAATAAGAAGCTAAAATAGCAGAACATGTCTGCAATGCTGTACTGCACAAAAGCAATTTACCCTGAACAGCAATTTGGCAGCAGATGATCAAAAGGGAAATGCGTGCCTTTCCACATTCCTAATATCACTGCCCTTTGATCACCAAACGTACACGAATAATAGTCAACATCACATTAATTCAAAAACAATATAAGTGTCTCTCTTGCAAAGGTTGCATGTTTTTCCCCATCCATTGCATCAAAGAGTACACATTTCAGCTAACAATATCTGGGAAAGATGTATCTAAACATTAGTTTCTGCCTAAAATTTTTAATTCTGGGGAGGAAGAAGGAGAATAGAAGCAATCATCATTAGAAGATTAAATGCGTGAATGCTGTTTAGACAGGAATACACAATTTTCCATTCTCTGGAGATGTTGGGGTGCATTGGACCTGGAGTGAACCTCACTAATTTCTCATCACCTCCACACTAAATGCTGAGCTAGAGCGGCCAATCAGGATTTTCTCAACCCACCAGCAACTAAGCCACTTATCTGGTCAATTAGTGACCACATAAAGACTTGCCTTTTGCCTGATCACCTGCCTCCCCCCTTGGATGAGAAAGACGGCGAGATTCCGAACCGGAAAACCACAATGACCTGGTTGTCTGTTTAGGATGGGGTATGTTCTCTAACTGACTATAGCTGAGGGCAATTGGACACAAGGATGGAAGTACAAAAGGTACCCTCCGAGTACCCTTGCCTCCAACCTTCCTAGCCTGCCTGTCTGCACAACACTCCTTCAAGCCTATACCACCATTCAATAAGATCATGGCTACTCTGTTTACATTCTATCCCCAAAACCCTGTGATTCCCTTGCCTAACATGAATGTAGCAAACTTCTTTAGAAATACAAACATTCACAGGAAATGGGAGTCACTAGCTAGGCCAGCATTTATTGCCCATTCCTAATTGTCCACAGGGCAGTTATGAATCAAATCACATTGCTGTGGGTTTGGAGGCCAGACCAGTCAAGAACAGCAATTTTCTTCCTAAAAGGATATTAGTGAACCAGATGGGATTTTCCAACAATCAACAACAGTTTCATGATCATCATTAAACTCTCAATTCCAGATTACTATTGCATTCAAATTGCCTAGGTCAATGTATTAGAAGCCTAGTGATAATAATAATCGACCATCTTTCGCTAATTAAAAATATTCAATGACTCTGCCTCAAAAGACAGAGTTTCAAAGTCGCACAACCCTTAAAGAAAAACAAATTCTCATGTCTGTCCTAAACAGACAACCCCTAATTTTAAAACAGTGTACCCTATTTTTGGATTTGCCCACAAGACAAAACATACTTTCTCCGTCCACCTTCTCTAAGCTGTATAGGATCTTATAAATTTCAAATAATCCCTCCAAAAAGTCCATTAAGTCCAAATGTTTACTCATAAGACAACCCACTCATTCCAAGTGTCAATCTACCAACCCCCTATGAACCACCACCAAAGCATTAACATCTTTCCTAAAAAACAAAAATGGACTCAGTATTCCTGATGTGGTTTCATCAATACCCTGTATAACTGAAGCATAATAATTTTACTTTAAATGTTCAATTCCTCTCATAATTAAGGATATTTATTAGCCTTCTTAATCACCTGCTTTATTTGCATACTAACATTCTGTGCCTCATGAACTAGAGCAGCTAGATCTCTCTGCCTCCCGGAATTCTGCAGTCATTCTCAATTTAAATAATACTCTGCTTTTAGTAATCTTCCAGTCAAAGTGAAGAACTTCACATTTTATCACATTATACATCATCTGCCAGATTTTTGCCTACCTATATCAATCTGCATCCTTCATATGTCAACTTCACAGCATACATTCCTATCTACCATTGTGTCACCTGCAAATTTAGCCACCATATCTTTGATCTCTCCAGCGAAGTCATTGATGAAAACTGCAAAATGTTGAAAAGCCACACAGACCCCTGTGGAGCCCTGATTCATCACATCACACCAATTTGAAGAAGTCCCCCTTATACTTACTCTCTGTTTTTGCCAACAAGCTAAACTACTATCCACACTCCCTCATCATGGGGTATTACTATTCACAACGATCTTGTATGTCACACTTCGTCAAATCATTTCACTACACTTGCCATTCCCTTATGAAGTACAATTAACTCCCAATTCTCACTCTTCAGATTGAGGTTTACTTTACTTATTCCTTTCCATTTCAGATAATTATGGAAAGTCTTGTTAGCTGTTTTTCCACATTTCTAGCTTAACACCTTTCATGCTCTCATTTATTTGTGCCTATTAGTTATTCTCTGCCCATGCTTTATATTTTGGCTAATCATCTGACCTGCCATTCAGCTTGCACAATTTTATATATCTTCTTAAGTTGGATGTCACCTTAGCTCCTTTAATTAACATGGATAGTATTGATTTTTTTTCTTGAACTTTGTATTTTTTCTTTGAATCTTTTGAATTTCTTGTTGATTTTTTTCTTTCAAATAATATATTAATTCTGAGTATTCTGAAATATACCTTTAAATGTAATCCACTGTTTCTTCACTCACCTATTTCTTAGCCTAACATCCCAGTTCATTTCAGCTCGTTCAGCTTTCATGTGCACAATGTTGCTTCTACTAAAGTTTAAAAACAAACTAGCCCGAGGCCCACTCTGCTCCCTTTTGAACTGGATGCAAAATTCAATTATATTCTGATTGACTCTGTGTTTCAAAGCAACAAAGAGATGTACAGCACGGAAGCAGATCCTTTGGTCCAACTCGTCCATGCCAACCAGATATCCTAAACTAATTTAATCTCTTTTGGCAGCACTTTACCCATATCCCTCTAAACCCTTCCTATTCATACACTCATCCAGATGCCTTTCGTATGTTGTATTTGTTCCAGCCTTCATCAGTTCCTCTGGCAGCTCATTCCATAAATGCACCACCTCTGCTTGAAAAGGTTGCCCCTTAGTTCCCTTCTAAATCTTTCCCCACTCACCTTAAATCTATGCACTCTAGTTCTGGACTCCCCACAACCTGCTTTCTGGATGGTTCTAAAATGTACAGCTCCAAGAAGCTAAATCAAAGGCATTCCATAAACTCATTGAGCCTAAAATTGCAAATATGATGTTTCCAGCTTGTATGTAGATTAAAATTATCCATAATTTCTATTGACATTTTACCACGAGCTCTTAAGATGTATTTTTGTATACTACTTTCTACATTATAGTTACTGTTCTGGGGGCCCGGAGATCAAGCCCACTAGTGACGACTATCCCATACTACTCCTCTGTACATGGAACACACAGCAAAATGATAGTCAGAGAATTCGAACCCTGTGAAAGTCAAAAGAGGAGTTTGACAAAGTGTTGTTCATCACCAGTCAAATAACTACATATTAGCACAGATTACAGAAGTCTTTGAAGATATACAGTCTTGTGTTAAGTTTGGAGACATGGATGATAACATCAATTAGATTACAGATGAAAAAGCACTTGTAATTCTGATCCTGTTCCTACTGCAAGAACTAATAGATAGACCAGTAATGGCAGCAACGAACTTTCTAATGAAAAGGACCATTGACAAAACGCAAGTGATACATATCTTAAAACTATCAAGAACAATTCATATATAAAGCAAAGTTACAGAAGAATAGATTCAAGAGTTCCTGTATTGAGGAAGCATAACTTCTGCAAATGAAAGATGAAACAAAGAAATAAAACAAGGTTAGTACTGGGAAAGACCACATTTAAAGTGATGGTTGTTAAAAGGGAAGTGGAGTAAAGATATCAAAAGCCACCAAAATAAGCTAGTTTTGGAATGCTGCTTTATATGGATGTTAGACTTGGTCCTTACAGGAGAAGCCCAACTTTCTAAATAGCTTTGAAGTATAGCTTTGGAGGAAACTAGAACGGATTTGCTGGACAGAAAATGTAACAAATATGGAAAGCAAATGAACAAAGAAATTTGTTGAACCTAATTAGAAAAAGACAGAGATATTGGGTATAACACATGTTAAGAAGAAATGGGCTTGTCAGAGTCATTAAGGAGGTAAAATTTCAAGCAAAATGAGGAAGACAAGTGAACAGAATAACAATTTTGGATAGATTGAAAATTGAAAGAATCTTTGGCAATTGAAAGACAGACGCAGAGTAGAGAGACACGGAAACTCTATGAACCATTCAGACCTGTCTTCAGGCAGAGTATACATGCTGATAAGATTAAAGCTCTATAAGTCATATGATATATTTAATGGTAATAGATTTATTCTTTCTTGGGATATGGGTTTGAATAGCAAGAGCAATCTTTGTTGCCCATTCTTATTTGTTTAGGCAGTAGAAGTGGTTACAACAGTAACATGCTACTTAACACAATAAAATGCATTTATTTTAATTTCTTTTAAACGTATTATACTTTCAAAGTTGAAGCTATAAAATATCAAGTAATTTTGTAAAACTCAAAATGAATGTCTATTCTACCTTTTGAGCAACACTTTGATGAATGCCTATTACATGTTGAAGGAAAACTGCCTTCAAAACTGGAAGCTTCAAGCATATAGAGTCATAGAGATGTACAGCATGGAAACAGACCATTCAGTCCAACCCGTCCATGCTGACCAGATGTCCCAACCCAACCTAGGCCCACCTGCCAGCACCCAGCCCATATCCCTCCAAACCCTTCCTATTCATGTGCCCATCCAAATGCCTCTTAAGTGTTGCAATTGTACTAGCCTTCACCACTTCCTCTGGCAGCTCATTCCATACCCGTACCACCCTCTATGTGAAAAGTTGCCCCTTAGGTCTCTTTTATATCTTTCCCCTCTCACCCTTAGCCTATGCCCTCTAGTTCTGGACTCCCCGACTCCAAGGAAAATACTTTGTCTATTTACCCTATCCATGCCCTTCATAATTTTGTATACCTCTATAAGTCACCACTCAGCCTCAACGCTCCAGGGAAAACAGCCCCAGCCTGTTCAGCCTCTCCCTATAGCTTAAATCCTCCAACCCTGGCAACATCCTTGTAAATCTTTTCTGAACCCTTTCAAGTTTCACAACATCTTTCCGCAAGGAAGGAGACCAGAATTGCATGCAATATTCCAACAGTGGCCTAACCAATGTCCTGTACAGCTGCAACATGACCTCCCAACTCCTGTACTCAATATTCTGACCAATAAAAGAAAGCATACCAAACACAGCCTTCACTATCCTATCTCCCTGAGAAACCACTTTCAAGAAGCTGTGAACCTGCACTCCAAGGTGTCTTTGTTCAGCAACACTCCCTAGGACCTTACCATTAAGTGTATACGTCCTGCTAAGATTTGCTTTCCCAAAATACAGCACCTCGCATTTATCTGAATTAAACTCCATCTGCCACTTCTCAGCCCATTGGCCCATCTGATCAAGATTCTGTTGTAATCTGAGGTAACCTTCTTCACTGTCCACTACACCTCCAATTTTGGTGTCATCTGCAAACTTACTAACTGTACCTCTTATGCTCGCATCAAAATCATTTATGTAAATTACAAAACGTGGAGGACCCAGCACCGATCCTTGTAGCACTCCACTGGTCACAGGCCTCCACCAGCACCACCCTCTGTCTTCTACCTTTTAGCCAGTTCTGTATCCAAATGGCTAGTTCTCCCTGTATTCCGTGAGATCTAACCTTGCTAATCAGTATCCAATGGGGAACCTTGTCGAATGCCTTACTAAAGTCCATATAGATCACATCTACCGCTCTGCCCTCATCAATCCTCTTTGTTACTTCTTCAATACTTCTTTTTGAAAAGAACAACCTCAAGCTCAACTTCAAATTTTGTAATGCGACTACACATCATGGTGGAAGTGATGAGAACCCATATAACTGCAAGGATATTTAGCATCTGAACCTGGACTGAATGCATCAAATAGAATTTTGCATACAAATTCTAAGCATTAAGATAAATTGTGTTCTATTGCAGGATTATTACTTCCTTTCTGTGTGATCCGCCTTGGAAACTTCAATATCATCCAATAAAGTGAGACATCCACAGACAGATGTATTTTCTCTGAGGCAAACATTCACAGTTGCAATGCTTTGTGAAAGAGTTTGGAGCCTGGAGGTCAAGGCCTGGACTCCTGTTCTTTTCCAGGAAAATTCTGCACATTTACATCCTTCCCACAAAGTCCCAAAGCAACACCAGAACATTGAATGTGACAAAGTTAATGTGAGCCAACCACACACAGCATATACACCACAGAAACTTTACTTTTCTCCTCGCTCAAGGGACTGCTTGTTCTTCATTCCATACAGACCAAATTCATTCCTTCCAAATAAAAGTGAGTTTTTTTTTGAAAGCCATCTTCAAATATTTGACAGCCAGCAGTCTGGTAACCATGGTAATTACACTCCAAAATTATACTCTCACAGATGGAAATGTTTGCCTGCTAACAAGGCCAATATCTGACCACCAGTTTTCTAAGGTGGCATTGGTCATAGGAGATGGGTTATAAACTATCTTGAGAATACATTTGATATTAAATTATACTCTGTCAGGTTTATGTCTTCAACACCAACTTGATCTTCCATCTGAACCAGGAGCTTCTAGCAATATTGCCAAAGACAATTATCCAAATAATGCACCAAAATGTTACTTTATGGATGACATTTAACCCCTTGCTTCAAACTTTATCGAGGCTCTTCTTGAGCTGAAGGCTACACAGACTCATGAAAGACACCTAGACATTTCCTAGTTACCTGTCATTACACAACTCTGGAGCAGATGGAACTTGAACCTGGGTCTCCTGGCTCAAGGTAGGGACGCTACCACTCTATCACAAAAACTTTTTTTTTAAATGAAAGACATTCATATTTTGAATTTTCTAATCAACCTGCTCAGATACTTTATTATATATCTTTGGAGCAGGTGGAACTTGAACTCAGGTCTCTTGGTCTAGAGGTCAGGACACTATCACTATGCCACAAAGCCCTTTTTATGAGAGCCATTAATGTGATTGGATCCAATTGCTTTCAGTGGGCTCAAGCTTTAGATGCTAATCATATAATTTCAACGGCCAACATGATAGGTTAATCCCTCATTCAGAACCCAAATTCAGATCATCTGCTCAGATAATTGTGCCTTTTTCTATTCAGCACCTTAGTTTTGGAGCTACACTCCACAGACATTAAAAGCAGCATTTTATACTATGGCTTTAGAATACATATAGAAATACCCAAACTAGTCATTTGGGCTCTCTTATCTCCAGTCAGTGCCTAATGCATTAACTAACTGAAATGCAAGACTTTTTTTTTCTACCAACTAATACAGTAAGGCATTGTGGAATACCATAATATAAAATATCATGAAAATAGGTCAGTTTTCCTGTAACAATGCAACATATCCAGATAACAACTGAGTGAAATGACTTCCAACAGTTTCAAAAATCACAACATTCTTTATTATTCATTCTTAGAATTGGGAATCTCTGGCTCGGCCAGTATATATAGCCCAACTTTAACTGTGTTTCAGAAACTCATGATGAGCTGCCTTCTAGAGTTGCTGTAATACTTGGAGTTAAGTATTCCTACAATGCTATCAAGAAAGGAGTTCTAGAATTTTGAGCCAGCAACTGTGAAGGATCAGTAATGTAGTCCTAAGTCAGGATGGTGTGTGGCTTGGAGAGGAACTTGTAGACAGTGGAGTACCCAAGTATCTATTGCCCTTGTTCCTTGAGATAGTACAGGACATGTGTTTGGAAGATGATGTTTAAGAAGACTAGGCAAGTTGCTGTAGTACATCTTGTAGATGATACACTTTGGTTGCAATATGCACTGCTGATGAAGGGAGTGAATGTTGAAGGTGATAGATGGGGTGCCAATCGAATGACTTGCTATGTTCTAGATGGTGTTGCATTTATTGTACAATGTTGGAGCTGCATTAATCCTTGCAAATGGAGCATATTCCATCTTACTCCTGATTTGTGCCTTGTTTCTGGTGATCAGGTACAATGTCAGCAGGAGGTAAGTTATTCTTCGCAGAATTTCTAGCCTCCAGTATGTAGTCACAGTATTTATATGGCTAGTCTACTTTGTGGTCAACAATAAACCTCAAAATGTTAACAGTGGAGGATTCAGCAAGGATGATGACATTGAATACCAAGTGGAAATAGTTAGGTGCTTTTTTGTTTGGAGTGATCATTACCTGGGACTTGTGTGGCATTGATGTCACTGTATCATTCTGCCAGAGGTTTGGAAGACACGTCCTTCATCTCTCTTTCTGAAGCACAGGCTGGATAAGTTACATTAATGCCCAATTCCTCCTACTCCTTTCCATCAAGGCAGAAGAAATTGGGCTCAGGTCATCTGATTACCCCCACTAAAAATTACATGTCATATGCAGCACAAAAGAAATGAAAAGCTAGGGATGCATCAAGCTTGAATGTAAAGTTTTAGGGGGGATTTTATGGTTGTAATCTGATAACTTAACTGATTCGGTAAGTCTTCCACTTCTTATTTATTTGAATATTTTATTGATGACCATATTATTTCAAGAATGATGCAGAGTGCTAACTATCATAAAAAGCACATAACCATCTTGTCTCAAATCTTTCTCTCTGCTATTATAATAGCATTTCTTTATTTTAAATAAGTTAATAAGTGCTTATAAAGTAACTTCTCTACAGACCTTTCCACTCTAATTACCAAAACGCCTAAATATTGTACACATGACATTGCCTGCTGTTAATATTTCATGGTTTTAAAGTTCTCACTATACAGGTTTATATTAAGTGTTGGCATATATATTCTTTTACAGTGGTACCCTATGAATTTAACTTGTAATGTTATTAAACTTTTTCTTGCAATTCCTTGAAACAAAGTGGATGGTTGACGTGGAATACCACCCAATGCAAATGCTTGCATGTATAATCTTTCAACATGAGGTGGTTATTGCGCTACAGCTACCTCAGTTCTCGATGACCAGGAAACTCACCTGCTCCACAGGCATCACAGAAGGTCTCACAAGTTGATAATCATACAGGATTCTTAGGGGACTTGCCAAGATAGATGCATAAAGGCTGTTTCCCTTTGTGGGAGACAGTCTAGGACCAGAGCGTCCTATCAAAAGAAATGGTACACAGACAAAACAAATGAGGAGGAATTCTTCTTCTCTCAAAGGGTTGTCAATCTGTGGAATTCTTCACCACAGCAGGCTGTCAAGGCTGGGGCATTGTATATTCAAAAGCTGAGAAAGACCTTTGTTTTTAAAGTAAGGGTATCAAGGTTTATGGGGGAAAAAGGCAAGAAAGTAGAGTGAGGATTATTAGATCAGCCATGATCTCATTGAATAGCAGAGATAACTTGATAGGCTAAATGATCTATTTCTGCTCCTACATCTGATAATCTTATTATGGTCTATTTGACCATGTCTCTGGCTATCAGGTCTTGGGATTGGAGCATCTAACCTTCAGAACCTGGAGCTTCTAACTCAGAGGTAGGGACACAATCCACTATATTACTAGCCCCTACCTCCATTTATTAAACTAAAGAATATCACTTTCAAGATGCTAACTTGGCATGCACCCGAAAAAGATCCTCCTAACAAATGTATATGTTGAAATATATTAAGCTTTGAGACATTGATTTATTCCAGAGCAGAAATATATTAGTACGGTTTTCTATTAACAGCATTGAGAACAGTTAAAAAAACCTGCTGTCTAATGTTGCCATATGGATATTTGCTAAGCACCAAGGTCACTTACAATTTCACAAACTATCCAATTTGTGGAAAATGCAGTTGTCGATTGCTTTTTCTTTATTGCAATCATCAGTGACTTTAACTAGCCTTTATCTTTAAAAACTGTTTGCCAACACCAAATGTCTTGCATCTACAACATGTTTCCACAGCAAGGAAGAATTATTGGATATTGTCTAGGAAATGAACAGTAAAAATATAGGAAGGTGTTTGACATGTTTCTTTTTCCACAATGTTGAAATCAGGTTGGTGAAAATATTTATTATCTGTGTTTGCCCCCACATTCCTTGGCAGTGTTATTCAACTAATCATCTAGTGATCTTGTGAGTTGTGACTAGTTCTTAATGTTCATAAATGTTTGAGTGCTAGACTTCTGATGCCTGGAGGAAATGGAAATTTCAATCCTAGGTAGATTACTGCTAACAGCACATTAATATATTTCAAGGTGAGTACATTACAAAATCTTAGTTTCCTGAAGTCAATGTTAATTAAGTCCTCTCACCTGATCAGAAATTGCTTTTTGGAATTAAAATCAAAACACATTAGTAGAAGCTCCATCAGGAGCTACAGATAAAATGTTAAAATATATTTCATTGTTCAGTTTCCATAATGCTGCTGGCTTGTGGACTGTCATGACAAAAAAAACAGCATTTTTTTGTTTAAAAATGCAGATTTCCATTATCTGCAGTATTTTGCTTTTGACTCATAACTCAGACACTTGACCCTGGCTTAAAATTATGAAAACAATAGTTATGAATTTATCAGCATATTTCTTAGACTGAAAATATACCACACAAATAATACCAGTGTAATACATTAAGACAATTCCTTTGTCCTCTACTTTATTGGTTCCATTTGTTTACTTGAACTGATTAGCAATCCCATAAAAATGGTTTAAGAAAATGGTATATGATCATGCATTTGGACACTAATATTGTCTCAGAGCAATTCCAAACTAATAGTATGATATTCCATTTCACCCCAAAAGAGTTTTCATCTAGATGATAACAGAATCAGTTGTTGTGAAGGGTCTTTGAAGGGTTGCATTAATGACAATGGGGAAAATTGCATAAATAGTAAACATTGCAACTCATTTGCATATCATCTTTATGCTAACCAATTGGAAAAGTAGATTGTGCTCAGTTCTAACAATGGCATCCAAAATTCAGAGAGAATGAGTCATTCTGGTGTTCTGAAGAATTTTACATGGAATTAGTAAATAGGTTGTAACAATCACGAGATTACATTTTAAATCATTGCTGATAAATTAGAAAACAGAAGCTATGTAAAATGTGACATGAAATATGTCTGTAATATGGTTCATAGCAAAGGAACTGTAGATATTGATAACTTTAGTTTGATAAATTCTTGATCTCGCAAGGAATTAAGGGCTACAGGGAGAGTGTGGGTAAGTGGAGTTGAAATGCCCATCAGCCATGATTACTGGCGGAGTCGACTCGATGGGCCGAATGGCCTTACTTCCACTCCTATGTCTTACGGTCTTATGATATAGAAATATGAGCAAAGGACTTTCAAATGAAAAGGTTACTAAATTTGAAGGGAGATTCTACTGACATTTGGGAACTTGAATGTCATGTTTGTTTATTTTTTGATGAGATCAACGGATAATGTAGAAAAGCTGGGAAGATATTCCCAGTCTCCCTGCATTAACTAAATGGTGAGAGACTACAGAGCTCTCAGAAGTAGAGGGATCTGGATGTCCCACTGCATGAATCGGAAAATGTCAATGTGCAGGTAAAGCAAGTATTAAGGAAACCTAATACAAATGTTACCATTTATTGGGGAGGGAATTGAATACACAAGTATGAACGTTATGTTTCAGTTATGCAGGGCATTGGTGTGACCACATGTGGAATGATTTGTAAAGTTTTGTGCACCCTATTTAAGGAAGGATATTATTGCCTTAGAAGCAGTTTACAGAAGGTTTTCTGAAATACCTGAAATGGATGGGTTGCTTTATGAGGAATGTTTAGACAGGCTAGTGTCTGCTGGAGTTTAGAAAAGAGGCAACTTGTTTGAATAATTGAAACATATGAAGATCCTGAGGGGTTCCGACAGGCTGTGCATGGAAAGGATGGTTTCTCTTTTGGAAGATTTTTGAATTTGGAGTCACTGTTTAAAAATAAGAGGTCACCCATTTAAGACAGAGATGAGGAGAACTTTTTTTCTCACAGGGGTTTAGGAGTCTTTGGAACCCTCTTCCTTATAATGGCTGAAGTGGAGTATTTTAATATTTTTAATGCAGAGGTAGATAGGTTCTTGCTATCAAGGGGGTAAAAGCTTATTAAGGGTAAGCAGGAACATGAAGTAATCACAACAGTCACACCTTAGTGAATGGGCAAATGGCTTCAAGGGAGTGAGAGACCTATACCTGCTCCTAATCAGGATGCTTTCAATATCATGAACAAGATCTTGCATTTTCTTAGCATTTTAATCCAAGAGCATTATCAAGCAAACTTTGACATCAAGTTACATCAACAGATATTAGCATGGGTGAACAACCATTTGATCGAAAAGGCAGATTTTCAGGAATATCATAAAAGGAGAAAAGAGACTGAGGAAGGTTTACCAGATGGTGATCCAGAGCTTAGGGTCTTGGCAGCTGATGGTACAGTCACCAAAGATGGAGCAATTAAAAGGAGAAGTTCTCAAGATAACTCTTTAAACAAAAACCCGATAGCTGTGTACAAATTTACTTACATGTTTTCTATATTGCAAGCGTACACATTTCAAAACTTCATGTTATTTGCCACAAAATGACTTGGGCCACACTGGAATTGTGAAAGGCACCACAAAAATGCAACACATTTCTTTTTTTCATTGTGGAATACCTGCCTTCCAAAACATGAAGGAGAAATTGCCTCAAATACTGTGTGTAATGACAGTATAAAGGTATTTAAGATTATCTCAGATCACAACTTGCAATGAAATCATAAAACTGTTCTTCTATAAAACATTTTTGATTTCACTAGAAATAGCAATCAGAAGAAATGGAAAGGAATTGTAATGTTGCCAGATGTAGCACCGAGAACAATTCTTCCCCTGTGATATTGTAAGGGCAGAATGCAAAACTGTTTTCCATCATAGGAATCTACTAGCCGTTGATGTGAAGAAATTGAGTTATGGGATGCTATGATTAAACCTTCTTGTTGCTTTACATTTGCTGCTGACAGCAGGAACAACATTGAAAGTAAGTAATAAAAAGGTGTACACAGCCAGGCTATTGACTCTCAAATCTGAAGCATTTATTACACAAATAGACACCCTTTTAAAAGAGAAGGCAAAACGCTAGATAAGAAGTTTTCAAAATTAGCAGTGTAAACTAATTTCCTTTAACATTTTTCCTCAACAAATAGATTATTCCACCAGGGAAATATTACAATAAAATGTTACAAAAATAATCCACTGTCTCTGATTAATAAGTGGGGATATTTTTATTGACTTAATTCATTCTACCTCTGTCAACAGTCACAAAGAATCATGAAAGAACATACATCCACAGAGTGTATCATATTGCTCCTCAGATACACTGACTTCCTACATCCATGTGACAACAGAAGACAAATATGTAACTGGTGTTTTTTTTTTCAAATAGTATGTTTTATTTGCTAATAGATTCAGAAAAGACAGGGCAGCTCTGAACCATGGTATGCACATCATTTTCCATGTGGGACCTCCATGACATTTCACATGTACTTGATGACCACATGGGCAGCAAGTACCACCAACAGTACCAACACAAGCCTCTGAATTTCAGAGCTTGAACAGCAGCTGGGGTCACTGCATTGCATCTGTGAGGTTGGTAATCTGATTATAAATGCAGTCACTCCACAGCGTAAGAGGAAGTAGGTAAGGAGGGAGGGATAATCAGGTGGTACAGGAATACATCTCACTCCACAACCAGTATTCGGTTCTGAATACTGATGAAAGCAATGCTTCATTTGGGAAGTACAGCCCGAGCCAGGTTCACGGCACAATGACCCATGCAGGGGTCCTGAAGAAGCCTGGAAGAGGATCAGTGATAGGAGATTCAATATGGAGCACATAATAGGTACTTCTGTGGCCACAAACATGAATCCTGGATAGTACTTTGTCTCCCTGGTGCCAGGGCAAAGATGTCACTGAATGGCCCAATGAACATGGAGTGGGGGAAGGGGGACCAGTCATTCATCATGATCAACAGTAGTACCTACAAAATAGAAACATTGGAAGTAACTCTGGAGTCAGAATTTAGCGGGCTAGATAGGAAATGTGTAAGCTGGGCCTCAAATGTTGCAACCCTCAGATTACTCCCGGTACCATGTGTAAATGAGTACAGAAATAGTATAGATGAAATGAATGCATGACCGCAGTAATGGTGCCAGAGGGAGAGATTTTGACTCTTCGGACATTAGGGTCAGGTCTGGTGTACATGAAACCTGCACATTCCAGATGGTGTGCCTTTTTATTAGAATGGGGACTGAATGTCTTATAGGGAAATTGTTAGTTCTATTGAGGAGGGTTCAGAAACAAGGACACTACCACCAAACCACAAAAGCCATGGCTATAACAAACTCAGGTATAATGCTTTAAAAGAACTAACAAGTCACTCATATGGAAAATATAAATAACCCAAACCATTAAAGACATAGATAACAAAAGGGAAGAAGCTAACTTTACCACTAAGTGCTAAATAAACACATGCGCAATGTGACCACATAAGTACCTGCATTTGTGCTATGTAATTAAACCTATAAAAGATGCAAATTACTGAAGCGCTTGGAAGGAATAGTGTTTTATCATATCATTGATTTGATTAAATACAGAAATATTAAATAAACATGTCAGTGCTTCCTTGTCCTCTACCTTGTCCTAAAGATAATGAATGTTAAAATATTTCTACATCAGGAGTAAGAAGATATATGTCAGTATTCCAGAATACCCTCAAAGGAACAATAACAATATATGACAATATTTATAAGATGGCAAGAGAGATGGTGACCTGTGACCCTGGCTCAAATTCATAGTATGATGTATTGTCTGGTTTCTTAATGTTGGAAAGTTACGTAGAAATGACCAAACAGTTTCCAAACAGATTGTTAGCAAAGCTCTAACAGTAGCCAGCAATAAAGGAATGACAGGAACTGGCATAAATGATGGAGCCTCGACCCCACAGCTTCCTGATGAAGGGCTTTTGCCCGAAAAGTTGATTTTCCTGCTCCTCGGATGCTGCCTTACCTGCTGTGCTTTTCCAGCACCCCTCTAATCTAGACTCTGACCTCCAGCATCTGCAGTCCTCACTTTCACCTATTACATCTTTCCACCCTACAGAAGACCATGATCACACCAAATGTGCACTAGCACAGGTCCAGGCACGCCACTGCATATATAATCCTATGACATGATGTGATGCAGGGCTGTCTACAGAGCAGAATGCAAGGAGCAGCTTAACTTTCTTTTTCCTTCCTCATTCACTCTAATGGATATTCATTCCTTGCAGACAAGTTCCGTATTACGTCCCACCAAAGGGGGAAAAAAAATTCAGAAGACTGTCAGCTACAAAGTAGAAGGCACGTGCCATGCTATGGCAAAACATGAAGGACCTGAGAAAAGACACTGAACTCCAGATTACAAAAACACTTGGATATGCAGTGGCCAAATTAAAATGAAAGCAAACCTACTTGTGAAACCTTTGTGCCAATCACCATATAAAGCTGGGTTCCAACGGTAACTGTCCCTTTATCCCCTGGGGTATTGGACATGCATTTACCTGTGATAGCCAATGTACAAGTAATAGTTTATATGTCATACATCAGAACCAGCATTAGCACTCTTGTGAAGGTGGGGGTTGCACATAAGTCAGGTTTGCCTCTTCTGCACTTGCACCATGATAATACTTTGGAATATCTAAGCTATCCAACACAAATTTCAATACCCATTCTGTTACTGACCTCTTTTTTTCTACAACCAGAAGAGAAAAGGTGTTCACAATATTTGGGCTGAACTCAACTATATTCAACCTTATAGCATCTGGAAGCCTTAATGCAGCACTTACTGAAAAGATCACTGCATTATGACTATGCTTCCCCCAGTTTTGACATTCCTAGTAAATTAATGTTTTTATAGATAAGAACAGTACTTAACAACTGATCCTGCAAGTTAAGCAAACAGATATTTCTAATAATAAGTATCTTATACTTTAGTTTTCCTGCAATGTTTTTTAAAAGAAGTTTCTCACTTCCTTCTAATTTCTCCTCTTCTTGGTTAATTACCAACTTGCCCAACTTTTCCCCATCTCAATGCTAATCTACTTTTCACATGGGAGTGTTATACCTCCCAACAAGCATCAAAACATGGGGAGCAACACCATTTGTCCTGATTAGGCCTTGTGCAAGTATTCTGTTTGACTACTTTTAATTAGACAAAAATGCTAAATACAACCTGATTTGGTGTTAAATCTAAACATGCACAATCGTGAAAAGTATGTTCATGACTAATATAATAGGAGTTGACAAAATGATCAGAGATTACTAACAATATAGTTCCTTGAAAGCAGAGTCGCAAGTAGACAGGATGGTGAAGGCAGCCACCATTTTGGACTACTGCATACAATTCTGAACGCCCTTCTGTAGGAAGGATGTTGTTAAACTTGGCAGAGTGCAGAAAAGACTTACAAGAATGTTGCCAGGACTGCAGCATTTGAGCTATAGGGAAATAGTGAATAGGCTGGAGATTTCTTTTCCCCTGGAGCAGCGCAGACTGAGGAGTGACCTTATCGAAGTTTATAAAATCATGAGGGGCATGGATTAGGTGAATAGCCAAAGTCTTTTTCCTAGGGTAGGGGAGTCCAAAGCTAGAGTGCATAGGTGAGAGGGGAAAGATATAATAAGGACCTGAGGGGTAACTTTTCCACTCAGAGGGTGTTGCACATATGGAATGAGCTACCACAGAAAGTGGTGAAGGTGGGTACAATTACAACATTTAAAATGCATATGGAGGTGTACATGAATAGAAAGGGTTTAGAAGGATATGGGCCAATGCTGGCTAATGGGAATAGGTTAGATTGGGACAGCTGTGTTGGATGTGTTGGACTGAAGGAGCTGTTTTCATGGTGTATAACTCCATGACTCTACACTACCTTGCATAGTATCCTTACATTGACCCCCTAAAGCAGCCAATTTTTTTTCTGCAACTCATTTAGCAGGGTAGAATAACAAGGGTCTCAGCTGTTACAAAACTAAAAATGATTTAATTATACAGGAAGCCAGGAAGTGCTTCACTGCTCAAAGGGTTCTACAATCATGTTAGCATTACTGTTTGTAAAATATAGCTTTTGTACAATTACCAGAGCTCTTATTTATTTGACGAGTGGCTTCCATTAGTTCTGTTCCCTTAAAACAGAGTACCCATGCAAAAGTCATCCTGTCTAAGGCTTGGTATGTTTTTTGCTGCTCTTTGGCTCCTACTGTTAGTCAATGGGAATGTGTGTGTTGATGCAATTATGAAATACAGTCAGGCTTGTGTGCTCAGACTAGACTCCCCAGAGTGGTGGCATATAGGAGCGTGGAGCCTGCATGCTTATCAACTCTGCTTTTACACTCATTCCCTTGACAAATCACCTTCACCTTACCATAAAATTTGCATAGCTCTTGCACTGAAAGTTTGAGAAATATAATGAGGGATCTATGTATAGTTCTCATGTCCTTCTGTGGTACAAGCCTATTACTGAGATTAGCTGCACAGTGATTTACTGACACAGTCTAAGTCGGAGAGCATTCAGATATTATGGGCTGTATTTAGGCCACCAAGGGTGACAAGCACGACTTGGTGGACTCACCTTGATTAAAAATTCCCCAAAATGTGAGATTTCATTATGTGGTTGGGGGGAGTCGGGGGGGGGGGAATGGCTGCTGGTGTGGGATAGAATAGGGCCTGACAAACCCAGAAGCAGGATGTGACTGATAACAGGGCTGGATGAGTGTCAGGGCATAGTAGCAGAAAGATCTGTCTCAGTTCTCTGGGACAGTATCCCAGTTGTTTTGAGAACACAGGACTTAGAGCCAGGAATAAGCCATTTGGCTCTTTGAGGCCACTCCACCACTCAATCAGATTTTGGCTGATCTGGTTGTGGTGTCAACATCACTTTCACTTTGGAAGCCTTCAAGCACTTGAAACCCCTTACAACCAACCCAACCCTATGCCCTCATATCCTTCATCCTAGAACAATGTCAATTCATGTCCCTTCATCCCAATCTTTGGCCCCTCAAATCTTTCATGCCACCTCCAAAGTCACTTATTGAGTTTGTACTACGGATAGACCTTAGGAGTCCTGCAGAGGTGGAAAAAACTGCTAATAATGTACTACAGTCCCTAATCCTACACACTAGATAGTGGAAAAACTCTCATTCATAAAATCAGTTGAAAGCTTTTAAATCTCAAATGGTTAATCTTTTATAAAAGCAAATAAACTTCTATTCAGACCCCACATTTAAAACACCAAGCCCTTTAGTAGCCTTTTTAGACTGTCAAGCTTGAACTCCGATCATCTATTGAGATAACTGAAACTTCTGAAAATCAATGACACAAAAATAGATTGATGGTAGAAGACAGAGGGTGATCTTTCAGACTGGAGGCCTGTGACCAGCGGTGTGCCACAGGGTTTGGTGCTTGGTTATTCGTCATATATATAAATTTCGTGTGTGAGAACTTTGGAGGTATGGTTAGTAAGTTTGCGGATGACATCACGATTGGTGGTATAGTGGAGAGTGAAGAAGGTTATCTGGGAATGCAGCTCGATCTTGATCAACTGGGCAAGTGGGCTGAGGAATAGCAGATGGAGTTTAATTTAGATAAATGAAGGTATTGCATTTTGGTAAGGCAAACCAGGGTCAACAATAGGGCCCTGGAAAGTGTTACTGAACAAAGAGATCTAGAGGTACAGGTTCACAGCTCTACGAAAGTAAAGTCACACATAGACAGGATGATGATGGGTAAGTTGGGCTGAAGGGCCCTATGACTCTATAATAAATCTTGGAGAAACGTTAACTGTTAGTTTTATTTGAAATTAAATGAACAGCTGTTAATTTTTGCCAATCTATACCGGTCAATCAAAACATTCCAGTATAGACTTTTTTAAAAATTCATAACTGCAGTCTGTATTTGTTTTAAGTTTAAAGAGCAACACATTTAAATGTCAGATCATGACAATTATATCAACTTTATCTACCCCTCAAGCTTGTGTCTATGCCATCAATTCATGATTCCCACATCAGCCAAAATTATGTCTATTTTAACACAGCACCCATTTCAAATGACCCTGTGGAGTTTAGATTTTTCACTTAGATAAATTGTGCCCCACCATTTACCCTACTTGCAGAAATTAGAACTGTTGGAAATGGTAGCAGGATTTTCACATCTGGGTCTCGACGACATTTTTAAAGGTTCAAGGCATGTTCTCAATTCCATAAAACCCCAATTCTGTATCACAGCTTTAATAAAACAGAATTGAAATGCTCTATTCTTAATGAACATCTATTTTAACATATATAGATTAAGCATCCACATTTCAAATGTCAGGAATTAGGCATAAACCTCTTCAATCCCCAAGTAAAATGGCAAAAGAAGTCCAAATACAGTCTGCAAATGTGAAAAAAAAAGATTGAGAGGTATTTCTTACAACTTTCTTCCATCATCTCATCAGAAAGTGTTGCAATTTAATGAAACTAAGTTTGTGCATCAAATACATTTGCAGAGATAGAAACTGGAAACAAACATATTCTGTTGAATGTGCTCTGAAGACCACATCAAAGCCCTTCATTTTAAACAAAACATACGCACTGTAGGCCATACACACCCTTTCAGGCTGAACGCTTCCAATCCAGGAAAGTGACAGTGAACTACTCTACCCAATGAGATTCGCATTACAAATATTTCAGTCCTCTGACAATATCAGGCATCCATAGTCAGTACTGTACATTAAAACTGAAAATGTGTTGCTGGAAAAGCGCAGCAGGTCAGGCAGCATCCAGGGAACAGGAGAATCGACGTTTCGGGCATAAGCCCTTCTTCAGGAATGAGGAGAGTTTGTCCAGCAGGCTAAGATAAAAGGTAGGGAGGAGGGACTTGGGGGAGGGGCGTCGGAAATGTGATAGGTGGAAAGAGGTCAAGGTGAGG
>NC_057741.1:22807049-22922739 GCF_004010195.1 Chiloscyllium plagiosum | reverse complement strand
CAGGTAGGAGGCCAGCACGGGGTGTCCAGGTGGATGGGGTGTGTTGGAGGCGGGAGAAGGGGGTCGTCAGAGGGGGGCGAGAGTCTTGGTTAAAGAAGTAGGCACGGAGGCGAAGGCGGCGGAAGAATTGTTCGATGTCACTGTACATTAAAAACCATTTTACTACCCTAAGAGACTAAGGATTGATAGACATTCCTCAAACTGAAAAAATGAAAATCCTTCTTAAGGAGATCTTTCCGCGAGAGTCTTGGTTAAAGAAGTAGGCACGGAGGCGAAGGCGGCGGAAGAATTGTTCGATGTCACTGTACATTAAAAACCATTTTACTACCCTAAGAGACTAAGGATTGATAGACATTCCTCAAACTGAAAAATGAAAATCCTTCTTAAGGAGATCTTTCCAGTGCAAATCTTTAGATTACAGAAAGAGACCTTTAGGGGAATTATTAAAGAAGTGGGTCCTCATAAAATAAAAAGAGCAAAAAGAAGAATAATGGAGGAGAGATTTATTTTGAGAGATTATCCTCTTTCAAGTTGTTGATTTGTCTTGTCCTTTAGCAACTGCATTAAGCTTGCTATGCAATTGGTGTTCAATTTTGAAGTCTTGTGTGTACAGTATTGAATATTCATCTATCTACAATATCCTCACCTACATATATTAAACTTTTATTTCCATATAATAATGTGCTTGAAAACTAAATTTAAAAAAGCAAAATGCTTCATGTATCAAACGAGAACTCCAAATAGAATGCATGCTGCAATGTAACAAATCCACTTCATTCACATTGAAATAATAAAACTGCTCTGTTAAGATGCTAAAGAGAGAGGTAGAAAATTATAGTGAGGATAAACTTGAGGTTCCAAGACTACTTCCACTGAAACAGAAAAAAAGTGAAGGTTAAGTTTAATACAAGTTTTTAATATTGCAAAGGTTCTGACCACATGAATAGAAAAAAAAGACTAGAAATGCTCTTTGAGATGGCATTGAGGTCATCAATTAAATATTGTTATGCGAAAGAGAAGATAGGACAATTTTTTCACATCGACGGGGCTACTGGAATGTGGAATATATTACAGAAGAATATTTAAGTATTTACGAGACTGTGGTTAAACATATGAAATAGAGAAGGCTAGAAAGTTGTGGGGAGAGAGCAGAGCAGCTGAATTTGTTTTGGGTTAGTTCCACCAAAGAAGTGACACTGCCAAGTTGGGCCAAAAGACAGTTTTCTGCACTATAAACTTCAGTGGGAAAAAAAAGATTTTTCTACAAATAAGAACAGTTCTCACCCTGAGCAGAAAAAAACCTTATGTTGTGCACTCCTATGGGGGGAATAAATATTCTCTGGCAAAGTGAATTTCATGTACAGTCTAGAAACAGGATGAAGACATAACACCAATAGCAATCTTAGTTTAAAAATATCTGACTTGTGTGAGTTTATTTTATCAAAACGTCACTGCTGAATTACGATTATTCAATGACTCTACATACTGTCTGCCCACAGCTAATGTTCATCTAGCATAAGCAAATAGAGCTAACAGATTCCCAATGTCTGTGCATATATAAGCAACTGAGGCAAAATCTATTCTGTGCAAATGCAAACGCTCAATAGAATGCCACAGATTAGGAAAAAAAAACATAATTCTGAGAATGTCAAATTCTTTTGTCTTATTCATGTACTCCCTCATTATCAAATAATTATTAAATTGATTGTTGCACTGTGAAGAGAACAAGAGCTACATTCTTCGTATGTTCCTATGGCCTATCAAAGCCTTTATCAGAACATTCAAGGTCGAAATAAAAATTGATTTTGTAAATTCTTAACTGCTGATCTTGAGTTTCTAAGTATTGTGTTTTAATGAGTAAACTTTTCATGCCCATTTTATTCTTCTCAGAATTTACTGTCAACTCACAATACAAAGCTAGGTGCAAACAATTAGAAATTTGTAATCTCTTATACCATAAACCTAATCATTGTTATTATTCACCCTCAGTACAAATCAAGGGAATGTAATGGCTAGCAACGAGATTAGTAAAGTATTTCCATAAGCAAAGCTGATTGCACAAGAATAAATATGCAAGTTACAGTCAACTTCATGGACCTACTCACTATTTGCAATAACATTCTACTTATTTCAATACATTAAATGTTTTTTTTTAAAAAGTAAAGTTTCATTACACAGTAATAGATTAGAATTTATCAAGAAAGCCTGTACATCTTACATGTCTTCAAAGAATTATAATGCTATATTTGAAACTGCAGCATTTATCAATAAATTGAATCAATTATAGTCAACTTAATTTCATTTGTGTGAATTTTTCCCTCATTATTTTTTAGGTAAACACATTTTTCCTAATTATTTCCTGTGCATGCATTATTTGAATACATTTCAGTCATTAAATGCATTCCTCGTTCTAATTTGCATGTGTTAGCAGTTTGAACCCATATCTAACTGGTACCGATCACAATTAGCCACTGGCATGAAAGGAAAGGGAAGCAAAGTGCACACCATCCTCTTGGTTGAAATACTGCCATAAAATTAACTGATCTGTCATATTTATGATCTTCTGCTGTGTTCTTGCGTCTTACAATGTATCTAATTCAATCACATAAACACAAATACTTGTGCAGAGGAAAAGATATATAAGGCAAATTCTCTATTAATTTCACTGGAGACTACAATTACACTAAACCATCACCCTTCAAAGTTAGTCTCGCTTCTTCTACTACATCCCTCATACATTTGTACATGGAAAAATAATGCTACATTACCTCTACAGACTTAGTGGTGATTAAGTTGACCTTAAATCAGTAGAAGGCCATTACGTGAACCCAACATTCATTTCATTTTGGAGCAACACTGAACAATCAGTCTCTACAAGTATCTCTACTCAACCAACTAGTCAAACTCTGACATAAGTGTTATTAACAATTGGCAAAGTTCTTCTATCATACTCTTACTATCTTAGTTCGAGATGCTGAAAGAATGTTTCAACACAGAAAAACTTCAGTCATGTCAGTGCAGCGTTGTTGCATGGTGAGTTTAAGTCAACATTTCTAACCAAAGTGGTTTAAATTTCCATCCAAACAGTTTTAACATTGTTATTTTAGCACAAGTGGATTACTTATACTAATATTTTATTAGTATTGTTTTTGGTACTCAAGGTCCTCACAGATAAAAAACATTTTTTAACAGGTCAGAACAGAACCAATGGTATTTGAGATTGAGAAATTATAGAAAATAAATTAAATGGATCCTTAAGCTGACCAAATTGACAAATTCCTTAAAAAGAACAATCGGAGTTGAAATATGGCCTAAGATGTCTCTTTAATATGTTTTCTGTATTCCCTAAAGAACGTGCAATGTGTACTGTCTGATGTGTTGCCAAAATAAGACACTTATCCCAGTTGTTCACTCCTCAGACAGACAATACCTCGTCAAAGAGATACAAGTAGGCAGATATGAACATAAACCAATAAAAAATTTGGTGACAACCAACATCTGAAATTGTAATGGCATCAATATGCAGTAAGGGCCTTAAATTTTAAAGTTTTATGAACATTTCAATTTCAATGTACAGAGTTGGTGACAACTAAGCGAAGGCAACTTCTCAGTCATAATAAAGCTATATATATTCAAATCCCCGGAACATAAAAACCATTAACGTCAACCGAAAAAAAACTTTGTCAAAAAAGACGTGTCAAACTAGCACTGGGTCAAGGAGCAGGCATGCTTCCCGCTGAGGACTGAATAACACGAGCTATGGGGGTGACCACACAAAAAAAATAGACAGCGCAGTTAGAAAGAGGTCAGATGGAACGTCAATTACAGGATGTCAAAGCATTTTCAGCCGTAGAAGAAAAATGTAAATGGCAGGAGGCTATTGGCCCCACCCTGCCTTCATCCTGGTCCGCAAAAGGCAGATCCCTCTGCAGCATTAACTATACCATCACGGGGCTGAGGTTTAGGATGTAATTGAAGAGATTTTTTTTTCAGTTGACCCACTTAAAATAGGTAAGAAACATGGTACAGGAAACCGAAAGCTAACCAATCGTTTTTTCTGCCCCCACCCCCGTGCAATATTTTTTATATGAGTTAATGGGAGTTAGCATCATACCGCCGTGACATTATCTCTAAACTAGGTTTTAAACCGACATGCAGATTGGATCAGGATAAGTGTTGCTTTAGGAATATACAGAGATACAAAAAAAACACTAGAACACACCCAGGCTATTCAATGACAAAAATACGTGTTGCTGATCAGTAAGCACGTTGCAGAAGCTGAGGAATTCCTGCTTCTTTTTTCTCTGCATTGAAAGGGCTCAGGTATTTCTGTACTCACTTGCCATGATGTCTTCACCTCTCAAACTGCACGTTATAAAGATACTTAAATATTTTCTTGCACTGAAAAAACCCTCATGTCTCGACTAGCTTCCGGCTTAACAGAGAATCCAACTGCAGCCTCATCATGAAACTACTGTGTATTTCTGCATATATTTATATGCACATGCCACTTTTTTTTTGCTGTCTCTTTCTCGTTGCAATTATCTGTTACATTCAGCCTGTTTTCCTGCAACTCTCTCTCTCGGTCTCGGTCTCTACTGTACTGTGTGGAAGCAGCTCTCGGCTTGTGGACAGCTCCCAGCGCAGGTCTATGACAGCGGCGCAGCCCCACAGCTATCTGACTCGCTCTATCCGCACAGCGTCAGGAGCTGCACTACTTAAAGAGGCAACAGATTACCTACAGCACCAACACACACCTCTCACCATTACTCAACCATCACCCCCCAAATCTCTTAGTGAATGGTTTATGGCAGAGAGGGTAGGAGTAATAAATTGGAAAATACATAGATTTTTATTTTGGCTTCTTAATACTATCAGAGAAAAAGTTTTACACTAATTATGCTTTAATATGTGGGGTCCAACAGAATGTGGCAAAACAAGTCAGCGCATTTAATGGTCTCTGATTGTATACATCGAAATAGTTTTAAAAGTGATTATGCTTTAAACATGGGCTCCTCTAAATCATATGTCTTAAAGCAAGGCTTAAGTAGAATCAAACAACAAATGGCTGATGCTAATCAGTCCATATGCAATCGCTTCTTTTGCTTCTGGAAGGTTTTTCTGCTTTCCTGAAACGACTGCTACTTTCTTAAAATTCCTTCTCAGGCTATAGGTATCATGAGGCCACCACTCATTATCCATCCCCAGCTGTGAATGGATGAGTGAATGATTTTATTGTCACATGTATTTGTTGTCACAATCTGGCACCATTTGGATTACAAAGGGAATTTTTTAAAAAGCACGGGCTTCCAAGGAGTTCTAGATTCCTACCACAGTCCAAAGATGTGCTGATTAGGTGGACTGGCCATGCTAATTTGCCCGTAGTGTCAAAGGAAGTGCAGGTTAGTGGATTAGTATGGGAAACGGAGGCTTACAAGGATTTTTTGGGGGGGATGAGGCAGAGAATGAGGGTGTCAGAGTGGGATGCTCTTTCGTGGAGTGGTGTGGATTCGATTGGCTGAATGGCCTGCTTCCACAGTCTAGGGACACTATGATTCTATGAAATGGCTGGTGAAGGTGGCTCTTTCTTCCTGAACTGTTGCAGCCTGAGTTCCCATAAAGCTGATTGATCAAAGGTTCTGCGGGTTCCTACTGAACATTGCACACATCAGCATCGACATATTCTGTGTAGACCTTGCGGATGTCAGATCATGTCAAAGAAATGCAGATTAAAATGCACACAGAAAAGTAGAAGCATCCAAAATACAAATACACATGTGGCTGGAATGACTATTTCTTAATAATTAACCAAAAACACTAACTGTATATTGGCAGCCTCTTGGAACAAAGATACAACACTTTTCACTGTATTTTATAACAAGATAAATGTGGCAATAAACAAATCAAATAAAAAAAATTCATAGCAAGAACACACACGAAGGGTTTTAATGTGGGAGGGGACTGTTGCATTGCAGATCTTGTTTGCTGTGCCTTCAGGCTTGATGGAGGGGTGATTATTCAGGATTTTGATTAATTCTTCTAATACTGCTTTTGTGAAAGTCAGAGTACCCTATCTGTTCAAAAGGCACATTGCTTGATAAAGGAATTCATGAAAATGAAAAAAAAAGTCCCTGAAAATCAAAAAGCAGATCTTCAGTAAATCTCAAAAACAACTCTCAAGAAAATAAAATGATTTTGATCCCTGGAAGCAGAAGTAGGCTATTTGACACACAGAATGGTCCACCATTCAATGAGATCATGGTTGATCTGACAACTGACAACTCCACTCTTCTGCCTTTTCCCCATAGCTCCCAATTCTCCTACTGATTAAAACTTTGCCTACCTTAGCCTTGAATATTTTAATGACGTGGCTTCAACAATTCTGTGCATGAACATAACCTCTGAAAGAAGAAATTCTCATCTCAGCTTTAAATGGCTGACCTATTACTCTGAGATTATGTCATCTGGTCCTAGACTTTCCCACTAGGGAAAACTACCTCTATACTTTTAATGTAATAAAGCAAATTTAAGAATTATCAGATCAGCCCTGATCTCATTGATTGGTGAAGTGGACCTGAACTTACTGCTCCTACATCTTATGGTCTGAATGGTTTTGATGCTTGTGAAAAATAAGTCATTTGCTCATTGCATTTAACATTGGAGGTTGACACAGGGAAGGCATCAGAAAAAGTTTTAAGAAGATACATTGCAGTAAGGAAGAGAAGTGAGGAATTATATCAAGCAATCAAATCTGATCATGGAAACCAGCTGACTGCCACATCTTTTCTGCAAAGTAGAAAATCATTATGTTTAGAATGTGTATGGACAACTGCGGTCTGCTGCGTATCCTGGGGAGCCACAGAAGTATTACCTAGAGATTTTCTTTCATTCGATGTGGGTTTCTTTTCCAGTCCCATTGAGATTAGAGTTACTGTGGATGGTTGAATAGCATGATGGCCTTTTCAAAATGTTCAGCTTTATATGTGATTCTACTGTGTTTTCAGGAAAATGTTTCAAATTGGTAGGTGATGGCCCAGAGTTATTATCACTAGGCTATTAATCCAGAAAGCCAGGTAAGCTCTGGGGACCCAAGTTCAAATCCTGACATAGCAGATGGTGGAATTTAAATTAAAAAAAAAAGTCTAGAATAAGATGTTTAATGGTGACCACAAAATCATTTAGTTGACTAATGCCCTTTTAGGGAGGAAAATCCGCCATCTTTACCCAGTCAGGCCTACAATAGGGCTCCAGAACTACAGCAATGAGGCTGATTCTGGGCTGTTTGGGATGGATAAAAAAATGCTGGCCTAGCCAGTGACCCCTATATCCTTAAATGAATAAAAGTCAATGCACAAGAAAAAGTAACTATTGTTGCTTTGTATGCCTGAGGTACTTCAACATTATTCAGGATTAATGAGGTTTTCCTCTTTACCTGCCTGGGATGACCCCACATGAAATTAGCTTGAACAATCAATTTGGTTCTTAAAATTTATAGCATAAAGCTACCTGCATTTCACTGAGGATTTAATTCCTCAATTAAGGGACCATAAAACCTGCAGTGGGAAGTTGAAAAACATCATTGTTGCAGAATCCTGTTGATAACGGAATTAAAGCATAGGACATAATACAAGACACACTTCTCCAGTTTAGACAATCCTGACCTTGTTCAAGCCCACAAAATGCATAAAGTCACCTTGCATTAACATTAGATCGCAACAGTAAACATCAATACAATTTTACATGTAAACGACGATTCAATGCAGGGGTGCCTGGATGTGAAATTATTTTATATATTGGACGATAACAGGAAGGCAACGTCCCCTTTAGCTACGGGGAACTAATATATATTATGACTACGATCTTTATTTTGGTCACAGGAACAGGAAGCACTCAGTTTACTGAATCAATTCATGGACATTTTTTGGGTTCAAAGCTAACATTATGACACGGCAGTGAACCCTTCTGTTAATTAAACCAAACACACATAAAAACTCACTTTCCCGTGTAATCTATTAAAATATGAGTGACAGAGAACTCCCAAATTCCACTATTTAAAGAAAATTTATTTCTTAACTCTAAAAGTGAACATTAAACAACAACTATTCACAACTCTAAGCCCCCTTTCTCTTAACTGTTTATTATCTGCCTCCAACTCTATGACAATATACTGCTCCAATAAGGTACTTATTAAAATTACATCAACTTAATTTCAAAACCACACAGCTGCTGTCATCTTCTATGACTTCACTCTTCCGGATGCTGAATTCCCTGGGTGGTCCTTCTTTCTTTTTACTGCAAGTATGTTTCATATAAAATGGTACCTTTGACAAAGTGTTTCCTAATTTCTGGGTCTCTCTCAATGGCAGTTGCTCTCTCTCCAATTTTCAAAAGTCCACATTTTTATACCCCAACATTGGATTGTCGCATTGGTTCAATGTTGGCAAAACAATAAATTCAAATTTGATTGGGTTCTAGTATCCTGGGGCATAATTTAAACTGATTGGTTAAATTTGGACAAAGTGAAGACTGCAGATGCTGCAGATCAGAGTCAAGAGTGTGGTGCTAGAAAAGAACAGCAGGTCAGGCAGCATCTGAGGAGCAGGAAATCGACGTGATGAAGGGCTTATGCTTGAAACTTTGATTCTCCTGCTTCTCGGATGCTACCTGACCTGCTGTGTTTTTCTAACACCACACTCATGATTCTGATTGGTTAAATTTGAATTGTTGTCAAAATGGCAATCAAAACTCAGGTGTCCATTTCATAATGAAATGTTATATATTTTCAATTTTCCAGTACACTCTGGGATTGCCATCTAGTCATATCACAGGTGCTTGTAAGCTCTCAGTTCAGAGCAGCATTCACACTCTCGTGCCTTCATAACACTAAAGACTATTACACATGATGAGTTATTTCTGTGCTGTACACTTTATGACTCTGAGTATACTCAAGAAACTACAGTCCTACTTTGAAATTGTACATATAATTTTTTGTGCTCAAACACCTTAATATAAATTGATACGTCAATAGGAAAAGTTAGAAGGCAGAGATCCAGACAGTAAATGTAGATAATAAGGCAGAAATTCTCCAATGGGGAACAGGACCAATGTGGATATCCAGGAGTGACAGCAGCTTTGTTTACACAGCAACATTATGAACAGATGGTCTGTTTACTTCATCAGAAAAGTTAATACCATGGAATCAAATAGAGGCATTTCAAACTTCTCAATATAGGCAGGGCTTTACTAAAATCATCAATATAGTAAGTGGCAACACTGGTGTTGGTATACAAATTCATTAACAATTCAAATTAGAACAGCACATAGGTCTAGCTAGTTAAAATTATGCTTGGTGTATTAATGGCATAACATTTCAAAGTGCAAGAATTAGAAATGGATTATAATGAGCATAGATCTATTGAATAACAGTATAAATTCAATACAAATCCTAGAAATGCAAGTAAAAGATAGTAGCCAATCTCGACAACAAAATTCCACTCCCCTGACCCACATTCTAAAAGAAAATTACTTGGAAAACTAATATAGTTAGCATAAAGTAATGACTACTTCTAACGTGGACACATTCTTGTTGCCCGGGTTGACTTTAAGACAATATAAATCTCTTGAAAGTCTGCTCCTATGCTGCTACCTTAGTTCTTCATTGTTTGAGATTATTAGAGTTGGCATCTCCTTCTCTGCAAATAGAGTCATAGAGTTGTACAGCATGGAAACAGACCCTTTGGTCCAACCCGTCCATGCCAACCAGATATCCGAACCCAATCTAGTCCCACCTGCCAGCACCTGGCCCATATCCCTCCAAACCCTTCCTATTCATGTGCCCATCCAAATGCCTCTTAAATGTTGCAATTGGACCAGCCTCCACCACTTCCTCTGGTAGCTCATTCCATACACGTACCACCCTCTATGTGAAAAAGTTGCCCCGTAGGTCTCTTTTATATCTTTCCCCTCGCATCCTAAACCTATGCCCTCTAGTTCTGGACTCCTCAACCCCAGAGAAAAGACTTTGCCTATTTACCCTATCCATGCTCCTCATAATTTTGTAAATCGCTATAAGGTCACCCCTCAGCCTCCGACGCTCCAGTGAAAACAGCCCCAACCTGTTCAGCCTCTCCCTATAGTTCAAATTCTCCAACCCTGGCAACATCTTTGTAAATCATTTCTGAACCGTTTCAAGTTTCACAACATCTTTCCGATAGGAAGGACACCAGAATTGCATGCAATATTCCAACAGTGGCCTAACCAATGTCCTGTACAGCCGCAACATGACCTCCCAACTCCTCTACTCGATACTCGATAAAGGAAAGCATACCAAACGCCTTCTTCACTGTCCTATCTGCCTGCAACTCCACTTTCAAGGAGCTATGAACCTGCACTCCAAGGTCTCTTTGTTCAGCAACACTCTCTAGGACCTTACCATTAAGTGTATATGTCCTGCTAATACTTGCTTTCCCAAAATGCAGCACCTCGCATTTATCTGAATTAAACTCCATCTGCCACTTCTCAGTCCATTGGTCCACCTGGTCAAGATCCTGTTGTAATCTGAGGTAACCCTCTTCGTTGTCCACTACACCTCCAATTTTGGTGTCATGTGCAAACTTACTAACTTTACCTCTTATGCTCACATCCAAATCAATTGCAGTCATCTCAATCCAAATTCCACCCATGTGTACGCTTAAGTCCAAGAGGTCTAATCAATTCCCTCTGCTTTCTGCAGTGGTCTAACCTGACCTGGACAGGGTTATTCCTGGCCCTCAGGAGTCATTCAATGTATCATGTACTAATCGGCTAGGTTAGTACATGATACTTTGCTTTCAAATCTCTCAAAGGTACTAAGTTTTCATGTTCATCCGTGCTTCACTTCCTTCATTCCAGATACCATCCACTTCACAGTCCTCCTTGATCCAAAGCTCTAAGTCCACCAACTATTCCCAGCTCACATGTAGACCATTCCGGCTCAGACATTTTCCACCTGCCTTACCTCTTGATTTCAATGCCAGTTTGTTGTTTCTTCTCTAGCAAAGCCATGCTGTTCCTTGTGTGCCTGACATTCTTTCTTAACGAACAGTGTTACATGGGCCCACTATGCAGGATTGATAAACTACAATTTGGTTCAAATTATTTGAGGACTACACACGTAATTGTTATATTGTACACTCATTCACACCACTCTGGTTGCTGGTCACATACTGCTGTTCAGATTGCTTTCTTGATTATTTGCATATCCTCTTAAAGTGACATCACACCATTCCATTTTCCCTACCCAAGATATCAGTGCAAAGATTAACTAAAAATAGGTACACAATATAGTTGCAAAAACTATTTACACAAAGGATAATGCCCGTTTACAGTATTTAAAAGTCCTTATTATTTACACAACAGCTAAACAGGTTAAGCTGTGAGCAGGAGAAATTGAGGACTGCAGATGCTGGAGATCAGAGCTGAAAATGTGTTGCTGGAAAAGCACAGCAGGTCAGGCAGCATCCAAGAAACAGGAGAATCAACGTTTCAGGCATGAGCCCTTCTTCAGCTGTTAGCACCTGAGTTCAGAAGAATAAGGGGTGTTCATATTGTAACATATAAGATTTGGAGGCAATTTGACAGGGTAGATGTTGGGAAGATGTTTTTACTACTGGGGGAAAACACAAACCAGGAGACATAGTTACAGAATAAGGGGACATTCATTCAAAACTGAAATGCACAGAAATTTCTTTTTTGACGGCTGACAATGTATAGATATCCCAGAGAGATGGGAGGCTAAATCATTGGAAGTATTTAAAGAGGAGGTAAATATATTTTTGAAACATTGAGGATCATGAGGAGCTGGTCTAAAAGAGGAGTTGAGGCCTGAGATCGATCAGCCGTGATTTTATGAGTGGTGAGGTAGGCTCGAGGACATGTTCCACTCCTGCTATTTTCGTTCTTATGGTTGGATTGCTCATCCTTCTGGATTGCATGATGGCATAAACTTCCTGAGATATAATGTTTTCAGTATGGTGTTTTCAACTTGTTAGTACATTGACATGTGTGTATTATGTTGTTTTCACGATGATCATCTACCTCACAAGCTAATCTTTGGGTGTGTGTTAGATGTATTTAGACTGCTGGGTGTTATGTAGTTATACTTAACTGATTCTGTTGTGAATCCCATTTGTTTTGATTTCAGCTTACTGTACACCTTTGGTATGGACAAGGAAGCAACAGGTTAGATAAATTACCTGAAGCTTTTGTCCTGTGTACAGGCTAGGTGATTTCACATCTGTAAATTAGTTAGTATGCCATCTGCATTCTCTCTCCTCTTAATTGCAGCTTCACCGGATTTAAATCTCATTTTTTAGTATGCTTAATGCTAATCTTGGTATGTGCTTCTGCACTCTTCACTGAGCAAGGAGTGATATCTTGAGTTGATGGTACTGGTCAAGTATGTTGGCCCACATGTTTGCAGATTATGTTGCAGTATGCTTGTGCTGCTTCTGATGGTACATAGAGCCTTATGAATGCCCAAATTTGAGTTGCCAGACCTGTTTTAGACTGTCCCAATGAATACGTGTTGTGTTGCACTATGTAAAGCGTTATTAACGTGAAGACAGGACATCATTTCCACAAGAACTGGGTGGTGGTCACTTTTGCTGACACTGTCACAGACAGGTGCATCTGCAGGAGGCATACTGGTGAGGATGAGGTCAAATATGACGGGCATTAATAAATCAGACTTTTTTTCCCCTCCGACAGGTGACAGTGTTTCATGGTGTTCATTTAACATTTAATTCCAGAGATTTATGAAATTCAAATTCCACCATCTGCCATGGCAGGATTCAAATCCTAGGCCCCAGAACATTGTGTTCTTGGATTAGTAGTCTAACATGAGGTTATCACCTAATGGACCATTCACATGACAAGATCTGAGACAGTATGACAAGGCTGGCACACAATGGTGCCAAATTGGACACAATCTCCCTAAAAGGTTCTGTGCTCAATATTATCAGTTCAGTTATATGAAGGAAACTGAACATTGCACTGTGTCCAATATAGACAGACACACGATAACGTTCAATTGTTTGAGGTGAGAGTGAGGCGCTGGAAAAGCACAGCAGGTCAGGCAGCATCCAAGGAGCAGGAGAATCGACGTTTCGGGCAAGAGCCCTTGGTGGGCGGCACAGTGGCTAGCACTGCTGCCTCACAGCGCCTGAGACCCGGGTTCAATTCCCACCTCAGGCGACTGACTGTGTGGAGTTTGCACGTTCTCCCCGTGTCTGCGTGGGTTTCCTCCGGGTGCTCCGGTTTCCTCCCACAGTCCAAAGATTTGCAGGTCAGGTGAATTGGCCATGCTAAATTGCCCATAGTGTTAGGTATAGGGGTAAATGTAGGGGTATGGGTGGGTTGCGCTTCAGCGGGTTGGTGTGGACTTGTTGGGCCGAAGGGCCTGTTTCCACACTGTAATGTAATCTAAAAAAAAAATCAGGAATGCCTCTTGCCCAAAACATTGATTCTCCTGCTCCTCAGATGCTGCCTGACCTGCTGTGCTTTTCCAGCCCCTCACTCTCGACTCTGATCTCCAGCATCTGCGGTCCTCACTTTCTCTTAGTTGATTCAACTGTTTGACAACTGCAAACCTAAAAAGTAAATAACGACTAGATGAAAGTCATTACCTGGATAGTGAATAAATCTGTTGCAAACTTGAACTAAAGGTGTAATGGAACCTCGTGAAGGTGCAAGTTCTTTTTGTATTTGTGTGTTGGTGACTATATGGCATGCTTCGCATATCCTCACTACTTTCTGAATCTCACTGATGATCACTGATTAATGGTCACTCTATGCCAATATGTCCCTGGCAAAACTATGAAAACTACTTTGCCAAAGAGCTTAAGGTTAAGACCTATTTTCCTTTAGAAATCATGTTGTAAAACACCTAGTTCACTTTTGAACAACAAAAGACATCTGAGAGATCTGGCACTTTTTGCATGTATCAAATCAACATAACTTTTCATTACTCCTTCAGTCATGGATCATTTGCTGCTTCCTCTTGAAATTGCATACATTTATGTTGACCAAGATTCATCATTGAAGATGGAATAGATGTTTTACTTCAATGTTGCAATTGTCTATCTCAAAAAACATCGAGATTTTTTGAGACATTGCAACTTATTTATTAGCTGGTTTGTAATGGACTTTAGTCATAACTCTGTACTTTTATTGGAAGTTGCAGTAGTCTAAATAGTACACTCTTCAATGGTTTGTGGTTAGTTTAGACAATTAATGTTTTACCAATTAGTGACACGTAAAACGTTGTGATACCAAATACTATAGCAAGTGTCTCACAATGTTTGAATAACGGATGGACTTTTGGAGCCAAATGGAATTGGTTTTCCATATTGCAAAATGCAATCTCCTAACGCTTTGAGATGCTTCAATCTCTAAACTTGACTATCTTTGGTTTGGGGTAGAAACATTGCTTCTGACGATTGAAGTGTTGAAGTGACCTGTGGCAGGTTTAATAGCTCTCCCTCCATGCGTATTTGGAACATCCTTCTTTAACAGTTCTCTTAGTGATGATGCTCTGTTGGCAAAGTTAGATATGCATGGTCATAATAAGTTGAAGTACCTAAATCATCTCTGCAAATCCTCTCTATTCTGGGAAGAAGGCATATGTCACACATCTTCAAGTTTGTCTGAGTCAGGACAGATCCTAGATCATCATTAAACAGAAGTGAACAAGTTAATTTGATCTACATTCACCTGTTGCTCCTGCAGTTTATGTTTTCTGTCATTGAAAAAAATCCTTCACAACGAGCTGTTGCCATCAGTAAATATAAATTTTAGACATATTACACTTATGGGCAAAACCATAACTATATCAGCAACAACCAGAAACATTGCTATTCTAACAAATAAACTAAAAGTTAATTCCTGGATACAATATCTCACAAAAGGCAAGTTGAAATAGTGATCTTTTGAGCTCCCTCTGCCAAATGATCTGACCAACATCTAAGTTTGGGAATGAACTTGGAGAATCTCTTTGCTCCTATGAATTTGGAATTCAATACCTGTATACAGACACTGAATTTGAGGTTGATCAATGGGAACGCATCTCATCGGAGATGTAATCCTGAATTATGTTTGAAGTTTTTTTTTATAGCTTTGAATCGGTGGGTGTTCCTGTGGTAGGTCATCAACTGACACAATGCTATTATTATTTTTAGCCTTTCCTGCCACAATTGACACACTGGCGATCTTGCATATAATCACAATATTGAATTTCAACATGCAAGTAACCCCCTACCTCTGGTTTGCTTGTGTCTACCAGGTAGAATAATTGTAATGACCACACAGACTTCTTGTGACTGCATTTCATTGTGAATGACCCAATGTACACAGTTTTGCCATTGAGGTGGTAACATTGTCTCCAATGGGTCAAATACATAGCCTTCAGGATTTTCACTGATAAGATATTCGTGTTCACCTGCAAGTTTGACTATGATTGCTGCTTTTCTTTAGGCCTAAGAAGCTGTTAGTAGCAAAAAGTTTCAATCTATTTGATTTCATTCAATGTGCAAAACCTGTTTGCTATCTGGTTGAATATTTCACCTCTGTGAAACTTCAAGGTTGTCTTATTGATAAACTAATATATTTGATTGCATTCATGTGGCTCTCTGGCGGACCTTATGTTGTAGCTGCCAGAATGCTGTACATGCTTTTAAAAAACATATGAAATAGGAGCAGGAGTAAATCATTTGGCATCTTGGGCCTTCTCTGCCACTCAGATCGTGGCTGATCTGTGCATGTGTCAAATTCCAGATTTCCATTTCCAGTCGATAATCTCTGGTTTCTTCACCTAACAAAAATCTACACACTTTAGTCTTAAAAATGTTTAGTGAGGCGGCTTCCACTGCCTTTTGTGGCAGAGTTTCAAAATTGCACAACCATTGGAGAGACAAAGGTTTCTCCTTATCATGGTCATGAGAGGGTGAGCCTTAAATTTTGAAACAATACCTGCTAGTTCTGGACACATCCAAAAATGAAACATCCTTTCCATGTCCATTGTTGTCAAGACTATTCAGGATCGTAGACACTTCAATTAAGTCACTCTTCCTTCTTCTAAACTCCAGTGGAAATAGGTTGGGCTGTTCAATTCATCTTCATAAAACAACCCATTGATTCCGGTAAACCTCCTCTGAACGACTTCCAACTCATTTACATCCTTCATTAAGGAGACCAAAACTGGATTCAGCATTCGAGGTGTGGTTTCACCGATTCTCCAACTAATTAAAATATAACATTTTTCTGAGGATATACACCAGTTCGGAGGGTCACTGGACCCAAAGCATTAACTCCGATTTCTCTCCACAGATTCTGCCAGACCTGCTGAGCTTTTCAACAATTTGTTTTTGTTGTTTATAACATTTTCATTTTTACATTCAACTCCTTTCATAATTAAGGATAGCATTCCTTAAGCCGCCTTAATCATTTGCTCCACTTGCATGCGGAATTGCTGTGCCTCATGCAGTAGAATACCGAGATCTCACTCTACTCTGGAATTCTTCAGTCCTTCTTCATTTAAATAAAACTGTTTTGGTAATCTTTCTGCCAAAGGGATCATATTTCCTCATATGAAACTCCCTCTGCCAGATATTTGCACACTTACTTGACCTATGTCCAGCTGTAAACTCCTTATGTCTCTTCATAACATACTTCTTTTTTTAAAGCTAACTTTATGTAGTCTGTCACCATGCTTTCACACCCTTCATCTCACAATTGGTGTGAACAGTAAAATCTTGAGGCAGCAGCACAGACTCCTGCATGACTCCATTCCTCATTTCCTACAAAAGACTTAATTATAATCTACTTTCTGCAAGCCAGCCAAGAAATCTTCAATCCCAGCCAATGTTATCCCCTACACAATGAGTTTTTATTTTCTGTAATAAAATTTGGTATGGCACCTTATAAAACGCCTTCTGGAAATCCAAATGAAGTATGTCAATGGGCAATTTATCCATCGCATATGTTACTCCTTTAAAGAAGTCTAATAAATTAATTAAGCAGAATTTCCCCTTCACAAAGCCACACTGACTCTTCCTGATTATCTGTATACTTAGAATATCTCAACCTCTTTAATGACCGATTCCAAGATCTTCCCAGGTGAAAAAGTATATGGTGTATGGTTTCCAATTTCCTCAAATTCCAATCTCCCCAATTCCTCAAATAGACTTTTCTGTCTCAGTGAACCTTTCTTGAACGTAGAGGATATTGGAAAGTTAACATATCTATTACCTCATTAGCCACATCGTTTAAGACCCTGGCATGAAATCCATCAGAAACCAGACCCTTGACAGCCTACCTCTGGTCATGTCGAGAATCAAGTTTCCTGCACTGGTGAGTCTAATATCTTCTCACACTACAATCGTTGCATACATCTTGGAGTGAGAGACACCCTCACTTCCCTAATTGTCTTGCTGCTTCCTTATTACATCCTGGCAATCACACAACGCTGGCAAGTATTGTTGTCCAGCCACAATCGCTTCATACTTCATCTTTTAGCTTTTTTGTTCAAGCTCAAACATCCGTTTAGACAGCAAAGCCCCCAAACAATTCTGCTATGGCTCCTGTTGAAAATTTATTTTTCTTTGACGCATTCTTGGGATCTGGGCATCATCGGCAAGGCCAGTATTTATTGCCCATCTCTAACAGCCCTACAGCTGATGATAGTGGTGATACCTGACGACTTGAACTGCTGCAGGCCTTGGGGTGCAAATACCTCTATAGTGCTGGCATACTCTGCAATTTAATGGAATCCTTCTGATCATACACCGACTGCCTGGAAGCGTTGATTCGATCCAACCCCTTGTTTCCAATGCTTATCTTCATTTACATGCTTGTTTATCCAGTTCTGTGATGTATAAATCTAAACAGCACAATTCTAACCTTTGTTTATAAAGACTAAATTTGAACAGGATAGATGTGACCTTCCAATTTATTTTGGGGAATATTGTCGTTATCTTTCTGACGATCCTTATCTTTTGCAAACAATCCTAGTTCATTGAAATTTGTAACTTCTTTACTGAGTGGAGAGAACCAACATACGCTGCATATTTTTTGACTCTGTTCCTGCTTTCCTTTTATTTGTAGGTCAGGTCTTGACCACATGTTCCAGTTACACTGTTTCACACATCACACATTAGAAATGCGTTACAGGATATAGCGCTCATACTCTAGGGATTCAGCAACCATGACTCTCAGCGTAGCTGTACTCACACATGTACCATGACTGGCTGCTGGTCACATGTTACTTTACATCACTGGCATTTTAATATCTATTTGATTTGCATCATGGTACCTCACTTCCATTCCAACTACCATAACCTGGAAGCATAAATGTGTTATATTGCAACTTGAGGTGGGATAGGAACATTAAAATCATAAAGTTTGAAAGGGAGGGTATAAACCATGTCAAAATATTTAGTAAGGAAATTCCCCACTTGGTTCCTCCACAGGGTCTATGGTCATCATATATCCATGATGCCTCATGTGATGAACCCCAGATTATCTTATAAGTGGCATAGCGGCTAGCTCTACTGCCTCTCAGCGCTGGGGATGCAGATTCAATTCCAGCCTTGGGTGACAGTCTGGAATTTGTACATTCTCCTCATATCTTCTAAGTGCTCTGGTTTCCTCCTTGAGTCAAAAGATGTGCAGGTTAGGTAGATTGGCTGTGCTGAAATTGTCCGTAGTGTTCAGGATATTTAAGCTAGATGGATTAGCCACGGTAAATACGGGGATAGGGTGGGGGACTGGGACAGAGTGGGTGGGATTCTCTTTGGAGGGCCAGTGTGACTCAACAGGCTGAATGGCCTCTTTGCCCATTGTAAGAAATTCTATGATTGCTATCAGTTCAAATGAGCAAGCATTTCCCAAAAGAAAATGTAAAATGGGGATCAGGTCAATCTGGATTACTCTCATTTGTCCCAGTGACCATTTAAATTGCAGTATTGGTAGGATGCCAGAGAATATGCTACTTTTCCACTCTTCTAAATGGTCTATGACATGAAAAACTAACAAAAAAAAGAGGAAAACAAGAAAATTAATTTTTGATTGAAGTAGTAACAGAAGGCTTCTCAAACCACCACGAGACCATTTCACACAACGTTTATGACTTGGGCAGGTAGCTTACCCTGACACATTATTCTCTCTTATGCCCTTAAATTTTTACACTGAGTAAAATTTGCTGTTCAAGACAATATTTCAAAACAAATCCCTGAAACCTGCGAAGATGGCTTGATTGCTATTGCATCTCTTGTAATAAAAACTCCAGTGATTTCAAAAGGATCTTGAAACACCCTTAAGAGACAGTCATATGATTTAAATTATCATAACACCAAAACAAATTAAAAATGCATTTTGTATCACTGTTCCCAAAGATTAAATCACTGCTGCACAGGCAGCAACTTCATTGATGCTTTGAAGCATTTCAGAGATTTGCACCCAGGACTGAAAAACTATCCTCCCCCAGATTACAAAGAAATACATCTTGTGTGTATAATATTGTTTGTGTTCCTACCCAAGTGTAAAAAAAAATAAATACCATCTGCCAAGTTTACTTCATATGCTGCAAGGAGAACACTGGGGGTGCAACAGGTGGTATTTGAACCCATGCAACTAACATGCTGTTCACTGGCTCATTTAGCTGTTCTGGACTAATATACTGTAGGAAAATGTGCAGTGTCACTGGGCAGTGGCAATATTGCTCAGCTTATACCAGCTTACCAGATAAACAAACATCTGTAGCTACAAAAAAAGCTCATCTTTCAAGTAAGAGTTTCATTATTTCCTGTAATCAAACAGAAGCAAATGCAAAAAGAAAAATAAACAGGGCATTTTGGACCACAGCTCTTGACCTCAGAGTCTAAGAAGTGGCTCTGTTGACATACTCTGATACAGTTCATTGTAATACCGGTGAACATTTATAGGGACAAGCCAGAAATCATTATTTTCAAATTACACAAATGACAAACTCTGGAAGATCACAACGTCTGTGGCCCATTAAAGTACGACTTTAATAAAAAGAGATAATGGATGAATCTTTTAAAAACTGTGGAAAGTTAGTGATATTTGAACATCATCTCTTCTTCCCCATGCAATCTACCCACATTTGCCCTTGCACAAATGGAGTTGTAATATTCCCGTCAAAACACCTTAGACTTTTTCTACCACCAGTGACTCTTTTGCACATACATCTGTACAATAGAATCAAAACATCAGCTGTACAGCACCCATCATGTCCATGCCAGCTCTCTGCAAAAGCAACTTACCCACTGAACTCCCCACCTTTTCCATACATGCCTGCAATTGTTTTCTCTTCAAATAGTTTTGCAATTCTCTTTTAAAATTCCCTGATAAAATTTGCTCTCACCACATACTCTGGCAGTGCATTCCAGATCCTACCGAATCACTGCATAAAAATACTTCTCATGTCGCTGCTGAGTCTTTTGCCAATCAACTTAAACTGGTGCCATCTGGTTCTCCATCTTTTCATTAATGGGAATGGTTTCTCTCCAGGCATTTTGTTCAGATACCTCATGAATTTTCGCACCTCCATGAAATTTCTTCTGAATTTTCTCTCTCATGAGAACATTTACACAGTGTCTATCTATCTATCTACAATCTATCAATGGAATGAAGTCGCTCCTACCTGAAAATAACCTTGCAAATTTCATGCCTTCAAATCCTTCTCAAGTGGGCTAGCCATAACTCCACCCTGATAAAGGGTCACCGGACTCAAAACATTAAATTTGTTTCACTTTCCGAAGATACTGCCAGACCCACTGACTTTCTCCAGCACTTTGTTTTTATTTCAGATTGCTAACATCCATAGTTCTTTGTTTTATTATTCCATACAATACTCCAATTAAGGGAAATCCGGTAATTCTTCCATGTTTTAGTATTCAATACTCTAATTTATAAAAAACAGCTGCCAGGAGGCATGTCTGACCCATACTGCTGCAATCTACTCGACAGGTAGGGCAAAGTGTCAAGTCCCAAATTCACCTCCAGTGGAACAGGGATCAAACCCCATACTGTTGGCATAAACCTGACCCAATCAACACTAAAAGTTCCCTAACTGCACCCCTCCCCCCCCGAGCCACCACCCAAGCAGTCCACTTTTCAGTGCTAATGTGCATTTTTACAAGAAACAACTGTGAAGAGTGACATTAGAGGCTCCAGTTTTAGATTATGATTATAGATCAAGAAAAGCTGTAGTCGTTATGTTAACTCCTAAGGAGTCTCACTGTATACCATACTCTAGTCCAGAAAGCTACCATTCACTACTACTGTTTCCTGTCTCTCAGCCAACCTAGTTTCCGTGGAACTATGCCCTTTATATTCCAGGCTTAAATTTTGCTGACAAACCTGTTTGCAGCACTCTATCAAATGCCTTTTGCAAGTCCACGTGTACCACATCAATGGTGATACCCTCATTAGCTTTTTCCATTACCTCATTGAACACACTATCAAAAATTGCTTTCCTTGAAGCAAATCCATCCTGTCTATTCTTTACTAATCCATGTGATTAATCTGGTCACAAATGATCATTTCTAGAAGCTTTCACATGAGCAAGGCAAAACTAATTGATCTATAGTTGCTGGGTATATCTTTGACACACTTCTTTGAATAAGGGTAAGTTTTCAGTTCTTTAAGCCTTCTGATGCCACTGGTTTAGCCAAAGATTGGAAGATTATGCTGAGTGCCTCTGCAATTTCTCCTCTTTTCCCAGCATTCCATAGTTCTCTCCACATTCTTGGATGTATCATATCCAGGTCGAGTAAATTATTCTAAGTATAGCCACACTACGTCCTCAATCAATCAATTTTTAGATAATTCAGTATCGTAAAGGCATTCTATACCATGTGATCTGGGTCTCCTTTCTTGGTGAAATGCAAAATGCTTTTCCATGGTCACAATGTTGCAAGTACAAAATCTATACATTCCTAATATTTTTGTATCCATAGCTTTTACTTTCCTTGCTAATTAAGATATTCTATGGTTTAATTGACTTTAACAGTGTGAATGTCTTTACTATCATTTTACTAACAATTCACTTTTTGAAAATGTGACATAGGAAGTATCATGGTTGAGGAAGGCTACTTGGATTATTAAATCACATCTAGCACAGTAAATCGCCCATCAGAATACCAAAGAACATTTTAAATCTGAATGTTTTTGTTCCCATTAGCTACCCAACAGATTATACTACACAAGTAGTGCTATTCGATTAAAGTAGCTTCAAGTTAAAATGTCACTTTAAACTAATTTTTACTTGCCACATATTCCAGCTTTACTTTCAAGTCATAACTTGCATATATGTTCTTCAGAAATGGTTGAGATAAAAAAAACTATGTATTTAAAAAACAGCTCGGGGAGGTAAGCATATAATTTACATTGTTCGAAAAAGGTCTTTAAATTGCTTTGGTGCTGAGGATCAGAAGTGAATGGACAAAACAATATCAAAAATATGACTGCAAAATCTTGCACCACAAAAAAAAAGCGATACTCTCACTTGAAATTTAAGATGTAATTTATACCGCACTACTTTGGACAGGAGCACTGAAGCAAACTTCCCAAGGTCTGAGAACACAGCAGTTATTTTGTTAGCGTGACAAGACTCATAGCTGTCAAGAGCTACAAGCTTGAGTGAATTTCATACATCTTTCATCCAACTACAATAACCATTATATTTGCTCACCCTTGCTGACATTTCCTTTTAATATTATATACAGATATTCTCAGCAAACACTGCAGGTCATTTTCCTTGATCAACCTGTGGCAATTATATCATAATTATCAATTCTACCATATTAATGTCATCACAGCAAACTGACAATACGTATCGGGTGATCAGTTCCACCAGGAGACAACTGATGAGACGGGAAAAAAAAAATGCACAAATTCAAATTCTGTGGATAAATAATAGACCCAAGGGTATGATCAAAATTTCATGTTTCCAAGAGATGGTACTAAACTATTTGGATTCATTTATATGACAAATGACATCACTGGAGTCCTTCATTTAGTTTATTGCAGGCTACTAACTCCAAAGTATGTGCATAATTTCCATACAATTTCTGCTAATATGCAACAGCTCTATTCATAACTGTCCAAGCAGTTACTCCCAAGTATCTGTTTATGCTCTGCAGTGAATAATTCTTCATTTGATCAGTCTGGGATATTTATTAATATTTAAGCTATCAATCCATGGATAACTTCCTGAAGGTCATTCCCAGAATTCTCTAGTTTGAGGATACATGTCAAAATACCAATCAAAAAACTATTGAGGACATCTTCCGGCAACATGAAAAAAACATTCATGCACACTCTGGCATATGCAATCTGATTTTACAGGAACAGAATTGCCAGTGAAAAAGCATTCTCCAATGCCCGAGGAATCTAAACATATCATCAAAAAAAAACTGATCTCAACTCTAAATAAAATATCCTCTCTGCCAGGATGTCTAACACTAGTTTGCCTTTTAAACATTTATTATATTTTAGGAACATATTACAAAAATATTAGTATTTATAAATTAAAATTAAAGCTATGACTGTGTTAAAATGCCTGTTGGTGCTCTGAATGTTTTCTTGTGCATCACTAAACAATATTTATTTTTTTAAAGACCATTATGAATTTCAACATTCATAGCAATAAAGAAACAGACACTTTCTACTCACAAGATAGTGCCTGTGTACTGAAAGCAAAATACTGAATGTTTAGTTTTGCAGATATGAAATAACCACATTTCTGACAAGTATTAATTTATGCCCCTTAAAAAGATGCTCTGTAAATAAAAAATTAGGCTTATTGGTTGAAAAGCTGTCAGATGTTAAAAAAAAAATCAGTAACCATTGGCTACTAATCAACAACGCCAGATAATAGCATTCACTGGTGAGATGTCAAGAAGGAATAAATGGATGCTGTTAGCCTGACAAATGTTACAAAATATAAGATATTTCATAGCCAAAGCTGTTTTTGAGGTACACATTTTTTAAGCAGATGGAATTAAAAATAATACAACAATAGTTGTATAATAGCAAGTAAAGTGTAACTATGTATTAATTTTAAAATATTGACTGTCATGAGTGTTCCTATGCAGTCTCTTACTGGTTAATAAAAACATTATATAATCAATGTTCCATATCATTGTGAAATATTTGCACAAACATGTAAATTTCACATTAGTGCAAACATCATTCTCTCTTTAAAGATGACCTTCAGATTATTTGTATAGTACCTTTTAAACTCATCTTCATGTCAGCAATAATGTATCTGATCTTATTCAAATAATTGTTGGTGGTCATCCAAGCACTTTATGAAAATAGATTCCAGGTCCAATGAATACCTCTGAAGCTCAGCCATTGTCATATCACACCATCTGCTGGCTGGTCCCTAACTCCTTTGCCACTATGATCACCCTTCTGCTCAAACTGCTCATTGACAACAGCTCCATAGTGGCCAGAGCTTCTATGTTGTCTTTGCTTTTTATCTCCATGGCTACAATCCATTTCTTCACTAAGCCCTGAAACATCATTTTTAGATCTTGGCTACTTGATTGCTGAAGCATCCAAGAAAGACTATCCTAAAACAAAAAATTCATTTGAAGGTAATTGATAGTAGCTGCCATTTGTAGAAAGGAAGGAGGGAAGGTCTTGATTCACATCACCACAAATGCCAAGTGGAAAGTCAGCAGGAAGAAAGGAGTTCTCATCAAGAGGCATTTTGTCATACAAGAAGATATATCATTTTATTCCTAACCATTCAACTGAGTTCACAAACACAACAGTATCCTTGAAAGACAATATACCAAAAACAAGGGATTGTAATAACTGGGCATGCAGAGTACAAGGACAAGCAGGTGGGATGTCAACAAATCAGACAGATGGAGATAGTTCTGTGTCACATTTTTCTCTGTCATATGTATATAGACAAGGAGGAGAGAAGAAAAATGGAAGGCAAACAGAAAAGGTGATGGTAAGAATTAATTTCCAGACGATACAAAAAGGTGTTTTAAAATATATAGCAATGAGCGACATCACAGGTATTAACTATTTTATAAATTCAGGAATTTTCTTTTATTATTAAAGCCTGCTCATCATGTTTTCATGCAGTTATGCTTTTGCTACCGTATCCTTGTCAGTTGCAAGAGCTTGCAGCTTCCCCGAAAGAGGAAATGTAATCAAGATCACCAGTAGATTGCTGCAGCAGTTATTGCTAAAAGTGTCTGATGGCTTTTATTTATGAGAACATTCCAAAATTGTTTGGCTGAATATTTTTGAGATAAACTACATCATAGCATCATATGAATGAAACTCTCTATTCCAATAAAATGTTCTTCAGTTTCAGCCAGAAACTTGAAATCGATGTTGCTAGGAATTTGGGTCAGTAAGTCAGAGCATAAAGTCTTAGCATTACATGAAGCCAGGAATCTACGAAAGGATTAAGAACTTTACATCTTTGCAGAGGGATGTTCCTTTTCAAAACTAAAGGTCATGAACCAGAAAAAATGATGCTACAGAAAGTTAATTAGAAGTAAAGAAGACATGTAAAATATTTATCTCTTTCGTCAAGGTGTTGACTGCAAGAGCAAGAAAGTTATGATGGACCTGTATATATAGTTGGTTAAGCTACAACTTGAATTTTGGTCACCAACTATAGGAAGGCTGTGATCAGACTAGTAATGGTGTAGAAGAGAGTCACCAGGATATTACCTGAGTTGAAGCAATACAGCTATGAAGAGGGAGTAAATAGGCTGGAGTTGTTTTTCCTTAGAACAGAGAAAGCAGAAGGGGGATGTCATTGAGATGTACAGAATTCTGAAGGGCGTAGTTAAGACAGGTAGGGAGGAACTTCTCCCCTTTCGAGGGGTCAGTAATCAGGAGACAGAGTATAAAGGTCAGGAGCAAGTAGTTTAAAGGGGATTTGAGGAAAGATTGTTTCAAACATAAGGTTGTGGGTATCTGGAATTCACTGGCTAAAACGGTGGTTGAGGTAGGGATCCATCAAGGCATCGAAAAAATTATTTCGATTAACACCCGAAAATGCCATTGCATACAGGGTTTTCGGCCATGTGCTGGAAAATGGGAATACATGGATGCCTAGTGACTGACATGGAAACAATGGGCCAAAGGGTCTCTTTTTCCAAGTTGCAAAATCTATGACACAAATCTTTAAGTACCGTACTTTTAAATTATAATTCAAAGCATTTTAAATTTAAATGGGAGTTGGCCTCCTAATTAATACCTGAGCCCTAAAACATCCTCCCTTGCCTCTCACCAGCCTAGGATAAATCTCATCTGGTCTGGGATTTATCCACATTCTAGCCAGCTAAAACTGTTTATACATCCTCTCTCACTCAATGCTAATTTGTTCAATTATGTCACAGTCCCATCCCTGATTTCTATATGTTCATTGTCCTTCTCTATAGTGAATACAGATGCAAAGTATTCATTTAAAAGGTCAGCTGTGTCTTCCATCTTCAAAAACAGATTACCACTTTGGTCGCGAATGGGCCTTGCTCTTTCCCTGGTTACTCTCTTGTCCCTAGTATGTTTAGAAAACATGTTTGGATTTTCCTTCATGTTAACCGCTAGTGCTTTTTCTATGCTAACCTAATCTCTCTTTTAGGTAACATTCTGCATTTTCTGTACTTTGAGGCAATCTGCAACTTTGAGCCTTTTAGTATCGACCGTAGGCTTCCTTTTCTTTTCTGGATCCAATTCTGTATGTCCTGTGTCACCCAGGATTTACTGGAGTTGTTGGCCCCACCCTTCACCTTTATAGGAACATGTTGCCTCTGTATGCTCACTGTTACCTTTTTGAACGTCTCCCACTATTCTGAAGTGATTTTCTTATAAGTTGGTGTTCCCGGTTCACTTTGGCCAGATCCCGTCTAATCTTATTAAAAACTGGCCCTCCCCTGATTTGGAACCTATATTTCTGGTCCATCCTTTCCTGATCCATAATTACCTTGTGTCTTTCTGAATTATGGTATCACTTAAATACTCCCCCACTGCCACATATGATACATGTCTGGCTTCATTCTCTAAAACGAAGCCCACTGTCCCCCTCTTAGGGAACTATGTTTTAATTTCAAAAGGTTCTCCTGGACATATTTTAGGAATTCCACCCATAGGCCTTGAACACTTTCTCTATCCCAGTTAATATTGGGGCAAGTTGAAATCCTAACTATTATTACCTTATTACTTTTACACCTGAGATTTACCTATGTATGTTTCTCTCTCCCTGACTGTCAAGAGGTCTACACTATATTCCTAGTAAAGAGATTGCTCCCTTTTTGTTCTTAAGTTCAACCCAGATTGCCTCTTTTGAGGAACTTTCTAAGATATCATCCCTCATTACTGCATTTGACTGTTGTCAATCGAGAAGTAATTGACTCCTTGATCAATGTGGAGCCACCACTTCCTCTTTTACACTCCTTTTCATCTCACCTAAAGATTTTATATCCTGAAATATTAGACTGCCAGTCTAATATTTCAGGATATAAAGTTCACCATTTTCAATAAGCAGATATCTTAAACATTCAGTCCCTCCACCACCGACACACACAGCAGCAGCAGTGTACACCATTTACAAGATCCACTGCAGTAACTCAGCAAGTCTTCTCTACCAACAACTTCAAAACTTACATCCTCTACCAACTAAAAGGACAAGGACAGTAGATGCAGGTCATCATCTGCAAGCTCCTCTCCAAGAAACATATCACACTCACTTGGAACCATATCTCATTCCTTCACTGTCACTTAGTAAAATTCCTGGAACTCTAACAGCAAACCTACACCCCAAAGACTGCAGCATTCAAGGTAGCAACTCATCCCCACCTCAGGGCAATTAGAGATGGGTAATAATGGCCTAAGCAATGATGCCAAAACCAAATAATTTTCCTTCCACTGTATGAAGAGAAAGAGGCAAATCAGTTTTCCTGTTTGTTCCCTACTTCGGACAACACATTATCAAGTGACCTGAAGAGAGTGCTGAAAACAATTTCCCAGCTTCTAAATACTTCATTATTAGTTCTGGAGATTTATATTTCAGAAAGCGTCTGTGACTATGTACTTTGCCAAGCAGATATGCTGACATAACTTGAAGTGTTTTGTTGCAGAAGCTTTCCTTCCATTGAGCAGATGAAGTGTCACAGAGGTACATTTGATCATTTAGTTCACTCAAGGAAAGAGGATTAAGTGACTTTGGAAAACAACATGGCAACAAAAAATTTTTTTTTTAAATCAAAATGTGAACTTCATCTTGCTTAGCCCGCAAGTTGGAAGAGGGCAACATTAAGAAATATCTCAATGAAATTACAAACTTCAGGTAGAGTTTAACATTTCATACGTGGATCCCAATTGGAGAATCTGCTTTTGTGGGAAAAGCCCAATCAAATAAAATACACTTCAGACATGTAACCAGCCAGCATCAGGTCTTTGTTCAAATCCAGGACCTCTGGGCAGGATGAAATTTGTGTCCTCTGAAACCTCTGGCCTATCAGCTGCTGCTAGAAGCTTTCCTGGGATTCAGTAACGATTCCTGGTCTCAGACGAACAATGAAATGTGAAGATCGCAAGAATGGTGAGGGTTAGCTTGTCAGAGGCAAGGGTGTGATTTTCAGATGCCCACTCCTTCCCGATGCTGGATCCTCAGTGCACTAGGTTTCTTGATAGAGGATCTTTTCCATCCAGAGGCTGTAAGTAAACATTAGGTTTGTCGCCTAGCTTATCCTAAAATTCCCTAAAATTTCCTTCAGTCGCACATGCCTCTGAGAATTCTAGATTTTCTTCCCTGGCTACCTGCTTTCTTGATTTCTCTCACTCCTCCAAGAGCAGCAGTGCCTCCTGCTGTCTAGACATTGGATTGGAAACAAAAAGTGTTGGAGATCACAATGGGTCAGGCAGCATCCATGGAAAGAAAGAAAGCTAACGTTGAGTCTAAATGACTTTTCATCAGAACGGAAGCTCCCTCTCCATGGATGCTGCCTGACCCACTGAGATCTCCAGCACTTTTTGTTTCCAGTACAGATTCCAGTATCTGCAGCAACTTGCTCCTGCATTTAACCTTAGAATTCCCTCCCTGAGCCCGTGGCCTTCCACCTTCTCTCTTCTTTTAAGATGGTTCTCAAGACTTATTCTCTTTAAACACGATTTGTCACTTATTCTAACATCTCCAAATGTATATTTTTTCCTCTCTGACAGCTATTGTGAAAAGCTGTGTGAAGCTTCACTGCATCATATACACTGCATAAATGCAAGCTAATGCTCATTAGAATTTATTTCTTCTTTACAATTGTAAACCTCTTGTTGCATTATATAAACACATTTCAATTGACAACTGTACCTGAATCCTATTATCTGCATTAGCAGAAAATCAAAAAGGAAATCAGTCAGGCAGTTATATATTGGGATGCAACAGGAGACATTAAAAGCCAGTTAAAAAGTTAGCAGATTCCAACAAGCAAAGGAAATAGGAGGCAAGAACCACCTGCATCTCTTCTGTCTTGCTTTTGTTAATGTTGTCAGTGGTGTTATCATCAGTAATATGGGGAAGAACAGTGAGCAAAATAGCAGATTTGTTAAAAAGCCACAATTGGCAGATCCTATAGAAATGTATTGAAAAAATATGCTTCTAACACACACCAAGGAGATGAAAAGGAAACAAACTTGGAAGGTGAGCAGGAAATTGTGCGTCACAGTGAACACAACAGGGAACACAGATGATTGAGAGACATTCGAGTAGGCCTCAAGTAAGTGAGCAGCATAAAGACAAATGCCCTGGAGATAAAGTTCAGAGGAGTAAGTGGGAGGTAAATGTAATACACGAAAATGTTGCTTGACCAAAATGCCAGGATTGCATTTCCTGTAATAAAATTTTTAGTATGTATGCTTGGAATTAGATTGGTTAAAAATTGAGACAAACAAAATCATAAAAGGAATACCATCAACTGCAAATTCCCCTCCAAGTCTCTCACCAACCTGACTTCGAAATACATGCCATTACTTCACTATCGCTGAGATTCCTGAAATTCCCTCCCCAAGTGCATTGTGGATCAACCTACAGCATGTGGACTACAGCGACTCAAGACGACAGCTCACCACCACCTTAACAGCAACCAAGAATGGGCAATAAAATACTGGTCAGCTGGCGATGCCCACGGCCCATGACTGAATAAAAAAAAAAATCTCTCAGATATTATGACGATATCATTCCAGAAGTGTTCAAATGGTTCTGAAGAAGTGCTGCATCAAACCAGTACAAAATTCTCTTTGACATATAGGAACAGAATCAGCTCTCCCCTACAATTCCCTTGTACAAGTCGAGAAATATTTGAAGTAAGGAAAAGCTCAAGTACAAGTCTTGCATATTTCAGTGCACTTCCTGCAAGATGGATTAATGGTTGAACAGACTGCATTCTGGAAACTTTTTTGAAAGGATTTGTTGCCTACCTTGGAACTCCCATGGCATACACTTTTAACTTTAAGCGAGAATGAGCAATTTGCTTCTAGCAAGCTCACAACATAGCCATGTCCTCTGGAAAAGAGCATTATCTCAATTCAATGTCTTTCAAACGCAACATGGAACAAATAAGAAATCAGCACTACAGCAGCCAATAAAATATTTTCTTATATTTCACAGTGACTCAATGTGGAACTCCAACATATTATTTATTGATATTTCTCCCATCTCAAACCCCAGTATATTGGATAGTAACCTATTTTAGTAAACCTATGAATTCATCAAAAAAAAAAAATCAGTCATATAGTCATACAGCACAGAAACAGACCTTTTGGTCCAACCCGTCCATGTTGACCATAATCCCAAACTAAACTATTCCCACCTGTCTGTGCTTGGCCCATATCCCTCCAAACATTCTTTTAAACATTGTAATTGTACCCGTATCCACCACTTTCTAGAAGTTCATTCTACACATGAACCACACTGTACAGAAAAATTGCCTGACTTTTTAAAAAAAAAAATTGCTGTTCTCTCACTTTTAAGTTATGACCTTCGTCTTGAAATCCACCACCCTAGGGAAAAGACACCTGCCATTCACACTATATCCCTCATGGTTTTATAAACCTCTAGTCACCCTTCAACCTCCTATGCTCCAGTCAAAAAAGTTCCAGCCTATCCAGGCTCTCATACCTCAAATCCGCCATCCTCAGCAACATCCAGGTAAATCGCTTCTGAATCCTCTCCAGCTTGATAATATCCTTCCTACAAATCATTTTGCGCACTACTACTAGAACATTGTTTAATCTTCCTAGCAACTGTCAACAGATTCCCTCCACTGTAGTTTCAAAAGTTTTGAATTTTTAGTTTTCTAGAGTCGAAGTTGAAGAAAGTGAAGTGCGTAAAGAACCTACTGTGGACAGTGACACTCTCCCACCTGTCTGTTTTCTCATTCCTAGTTACCCTCAAATTTTCTGCCAGGCCATTTCATAAATAAATGAAGCATCAATCGTATGCTTTTGTGGCAGTGGAGTCACAAATGGGTCGAAGCTGAGTAAAACAGAAAATTTTCTTCCATAAAGACATTAGTACACCAGTTAAATGAAAGTAGAATACAGCAGATGCTGAAAATCTGAAATAAAAGCAACTATTGGAGAAACTCAGCAGGTTTGGCAAATTCTGTGCAAAGTGAAACAGAGTTAACATTTTGGGTCCAGTGACTCCTCTTCAGAAGAGTTCCGAAGATGATCTTAAGACTGGAAGCATCTTTCTCCACAAATGCTGCCACTGAGTTTCTCCAGCGCTTTATTTTTACTATACCAGTTGTTCTGACTAGCCAATATCTTAACATATACTTTTCCTAATACTAGCTTTATCTTTCAGATTTTTGAAAACGGAATCAAAATTCTAAAACTACCATGACAGGATCCACTCAATCTATGGATCACTATTTCACAGCTCTTGATTAAATCCCAGTGAGTTAGGCCACATTTGAAATATTGTGTGCAGTTTGCTCGATACACCACCCGAAGAATGTGGATGGTTTGGAGAGGGTGCAGAGAAGGTTTACAAGGATATTGTCTGGTCTAGAGGGTTTCAGTTAGGAGGAGGGATTGGATAAGCTTGGATTGTTTTACAGTCATAGCATCATACAGCACAGAAGCAGACCCTTTGGTCCAACCAGTCCATGCCGACAAAAATCCCAAACTAAACTAGTCCCACCTACATGCACTTGGCCCATATCCCTCCAAATATTTCTTATTTAAAACACATTTAAAGTGGGTTTTAAATGTTGTGACTGTAACCACATCCAACACTTTCTCTGGAAGTTCATTCCACACACAAACCACTGTTTTTAAAAAAAGATTTAAAAAAAAGGCTGAGGGACGACCTGATAAAGGTCTACAAAATTATGAGAGGCATAGATAGGGTGAATAGTCAAGGCTTTTTTTCCCTACAGGGTAGAAATGTCAATTAGGAGAGCGCACAGGTTCAAGGTGAGGGGGGAAAGTTTAGAAAGGTAGTGCAGAGAAAATCCTTCGCACAGAAGGTGGTGGTTGCCTGGAATGCACTGCCAGTGGAGATGGTGGAAACAGACACATTAGCAACATTTAAAGGTGTATCTTGATAGACACATGAATGGTAGGTAAACAGGAGGGACAGACACTTTGCAGTGGCAATAAGTAGCAGGTCCAAATAAGAATTAGGAATCAGCTAGGCTTGGTGAGCCAAAGGGCCTGTCCCAGTACAGGGCTGTATTGTATTCCTAGATCAGTCTTACCACCTGTACACTTCTGCACTCTATTCTTTGCTTCTTGGCATCCTAAAGCCTTTTTAGTTTCTTTTCATCATGTTCTATTCACCAATAAGTCCTCTTCCTATTCTGTAACATTTTTAATAGCTAAACAAAAATAGTACAAAAGTCAATGTTGGTTCAAGGAAAGTGGCAGCGCTATTAATGAAATCAATTCTCAAGAATCAGATCATGGATCACCAATAATGAATGGTTCATTTGTGCATGTACAATACTGACTCTGGATTTATTCCAAGAGACACACTTTTCATAGTACAATATCTATCCAACACTCCTGCGTTTGAAAGGTTTCTGTGAATTTGCTAAATGAGACGGATTCATATCATTTCAAGATTTACATTGGTTGTGTACTTATCAGGGCCAAGGCAACAGGAGGAAACAAAGAGCTGTCATAATAATGTTGTACGAGATCAGAATGACTGGCTGAACTTCGGCTTTGGTTCAAAAACTCTCTCCAAGGTTTTTTTTGTCACGACCCAAACCCTTACTAAAACAATGAAACACAAAGGCAATTTGAAGAGAGAGTGAATTGTTTTTGAAGATATTCCCTGTAGCCATCACACTGGCTGCCATAATTACACATCGAGACTCGGTCGTCATATTTCATCCTATATACTATCCTTGCCCAACATTTTCTATTAGAGAATAAATATAGCACTATACTATTAATGATCCTTATCATCTCTAACAGCTTCTAAGCCTATACACCCTCCCTCAAGCTGGCAGTCTTGGTAACCAGGTCATGATTCCTCTATTAATTCTCAACTTTAAAGATGCTCTTTCTAAGCTATCAAGGTACATTCGGCAGATAAAAAAAAGGATAAAATATATTCGTTTTTAACACTAAGTTTCTCATCCATGTCCACACAAAGATATTGGTACATTACTGTAATTTACTGCTGATGGAGCAGGCATTTTAAATACAATATAATTCAACTTTTCTGAATCAACACACCAAGTTGTATATTTTTCTGGCATGGTACCGTTAAAAATTCAAACTTTCTCCTCAAATTAATGTACTTAAAAATCAAAACATTACGGTTGGTGTTAAGACTTCACCTACCTCCAACTCACTAGCGTCAATCAATCTTAAAATCAGGGGCAGCCAACACTGGTTCATTTATTAGGATTGCCATCAGCTTTTCAAAGGGTGCCTGGTATTCTGCTCACCATAACAAATTTTTTAACAAGCACAAGTTTTAAGTGCAGAGATCAATGCTGAAATTAGGCACAAATTTCCAGTAAAGCTCCTATATTGCTAAAAATGTCATTTACCTTTAGGAACAGGGAACTCCAATAGAATCTTCTCCTTTATGGTCCTTGGCAAAACACATCCTGGCCCTCCAATATGTCCAAGGTAAGTTACACACTTTTCACAACTCACTTTTGGCTAAACTTATTATGCCAGCCAACTATAATTGCTTATAACCATCTTCAGCTCATCTTACATGCTCTTCCCATGTCTTAACGTTACTAGATCTACATATTTACAATCTAAATAAATCATACAGTTATGATCCTCAGTTACAACTTAATCCATAAGCCCCAATTTCTTTTACCCAAATGGCATCACTCAACATTGATAAATGCATGTTATAACAAAAGCGTAATTTTTTTTTTAAAGCCCTTGTTTTAATGGCACTTGCCAGTATCTCTTCACTAGGTTAATCTTAGAAACAAATGAGGCACAGTCAACCCTATCTATGCATTCTTCTAAAGGAGGAACTGGGTATGAATCAGTCTTTGTAGAAAAATAAATGCAATCACAATCTGGACAGAACTTATTTTCTTTTAAATTCACTCATGGCATGTAAGTATTACCCCAGCCAGTAATACCTATTGCCCATCCTCGCTGCCCTTGAGAAGGTGGAAACAAGTAGTCCATGTGCTGTAGGTACACATACAATGGTGTTAGGGAAGGAGTTCTAGGATACTGACCCAGTGACATTGAAGGAATGGCAATATATTTCCAGGTAAGGATGGTGTGCAGCACGTTCTCAAGTATTTCTTGCCCTTGTCTTTGCTTGAAGTGACCATGGGTTTGGAAGGTTCTGTCATTGGAACCTTGGTGAATTTCCACAATGCATCTTATAGGTAGTACATAGTGTTACTACCGAGCATTGGTTGAGAAAGTGGATGTTTGTGGATGTTTGTGGATGTAGCGCCAATCATACATAGATAACTAGTGCAGTTCAGTTTCTGGAAAATAGTAGCCTCTGGGATGTTGATAGTAGGGGAATTCAGTGATGGAGATGTCAGTGAACGTCAAGGGGCATGTTCATATTCTCTAATGTTGGAGATACCCATTGTCTGGTGCTTGTATGGTGTGCATGTTAGTTGCCATTTGTCACCTCCGATCTGGGTATTGCCCAGATCTTGCTGCATTTGGGTACAGACTGCTCCTATACGTGAGAAGTCACAAATTATGGTGAACATTGTGCAATCATTAGTGAACTTCTCTACTTTTGACCTTGTGATGGAGGGAAGATCATTGAAGAAGTTGAATTTGGTTGGGCCAAGGACACGATTCTGAGCTTCAATTAATGAAGATATGCCAAACACTTTTCCTCAGTTATCCTCACTCTTAAGTATAGAGTTTTAGCTCCCTTAACATTTGCTTGCGAAATCACTGGGAGATCTGGTGATGTATTTTGTCGAGCCATTGCTCTGGTCACTAAATGCAACGGAAAAATACCCAGAACCCTCTCTTGCAATTATTTCATTCCTTAAGCCTCAATTGCTGTCTGAAACAATCAGCAAAGCCACAACATTTATTCCTGTTAAATCATTCCCCAGAATAAAATTAACTTCTACAGGAAATTTCCAACTACCTACTGCCAGTAGTCCAGACAAGTCATAAAGTTGGACTTTGTACAAGGGACCCATGATGTGCTCTCTACCCATCTCATTGGCTTTCATTGAACTCTTTGGAGAGCTAACTAAATACTTCAAGAGTCTGAGCAGTCCCTTTAACCTAAGTATAGTCATGAGCTTGGATGCTTCACTTGAAGGGGTTTATTTTCCCTTTGGACCAAACGTTCATATCTCCATTCTATCCTATGTATTCTTCTGCACTTGTAAATTATAGCTGTGAAACTACATCATTTAATGAAATATAATGCATTTAATGGTATAGTTTCACAGTATAATTCTATTTTACATCCACAAGTAGTAAGCGTTGCTTTACTTATTGCAAATCCCTAATTTTCCCTGAGAGGGTGGGAGTGAGCTGCCCCTTAAAGTGCTGCAGTCCTACGGGTGTAGGGAAACCCACACCGTTGTTAGGGAGGGTGCTCCAGGATTTTGACCCAAGAGAAATAAAGAAACTGATATAGTCCTAAGTCAGTAATGACATATGGCTTAGAGGGGTACTTATGGTGGTGGCGTTCCCTTGCATTTGCTGTCCTTGATTAGCAAAGTGGCAAAGATAACGAGTTTGGAAAGTGCTGTTCAATAAGTTACTGCAGTGCATCTTGTAGGTGGTACACTTTGCTATTACCATGACTATCCCTAGATCCAAAATGCTGACAAAGCTCAGTCTAGTACAATGCAAGAAAGACTATTTTACTGAAGCACTCCACATGTGGAACATACACCAGTGAGAGATGAAAGTGAGGAGAAAATTGGTGGGTAAAGGAGGAAAATATATTCTATATCATTGTAAGGAAACCAGGATGTGATGGTGACACCAATGATCTGTCTGCATGTGCTCACAGCGCTTATTTCCAAATGCACACATCTATGCAAATTAAGGGTTGAAAATTGTGGCGCTGGAAGAGTGCAGCAAGTCAGGCAGCATCCAAACAGCAGGAGTGTCGAAGTTTAGGCCAAAAGCCCTTCATCAGGAAGGCTCTCCTGTTTTTCAAATGCTGCCTGACCTACTATGCTTTTCTGGCACCATATTTTTCAACTCTGACTCTCCAACATCTGCAGTCCTCACTTTCCCCTCTATGCAAATTGAACTGATTTTACAAAAATAAAAATAAAAATCCTAAGTTTAAAACTACTTTCCTTACACAATACACATTACATTTTTCCTTTATTTTTGAGGAGTTAGGTACTTCTCACTCTTTGTTGAAATGGATTTTGGAGTAATAGCAATACGAGTGTACTTGGTCCTGGGTATCAACAAGCACAGCTTTAAAAATATTGCAATCAAGCAAACTAAATTTACAATATTAATTGGCAGAAAGGATAGATTCACCATTATTTATCTCATGTCATTTTTTAAAAGAAATAATGGACCGATACTTTCAACTTTTTTTATGCATTAAATTGCAATATGTGACAGTTGTAAACGAGGACTAAAACCAGTTTCACAACTCAAGCTTATATATTTTATTGCATGAAATGACATGCATATTTAAGTGTTTCATATTTAGGTAGCAACAAAGCTAACATGTTGCATCTTGTTAACCAACTCTTGGCACGGCTGGAGCAGTTCACTGTCACTATTTGCTTAGTGTAAGGGCTTGCCTAATTTTCAATGGGAGAGGATAGGCCAAGTCTTAACGAGAAAAAGTTAGTGTCTTCCATAACAAGGTATAGGGCATTGCATGGTAGGAATAGGTACAATTAACATTAACTTAACAGGCAATAATTACTATAATTAGCCAGGTGTGTCACCATCAGGACCTTGTGCAATATTGAACGACATCACCAAGCTGAGTGAAGCTAATGCAACTTCAACATTAACTTTTTCAGAGCCATTACACAACACACAAATACACATCAAGCCAATGCTATGATACAGATTTGAATGATATTCTGCTTAAAATAATTAATAGAAAAGAACCACTTGCGCTTTCTCACAAATACTCGCGATAAAGAAGACGACTGCAGATTGTCACGATGTAAAGTAAGAGGTGTTGAGTTGCTTTCGTTTGCTGTTTAAAGGTATATAAACATAAGCTATATTTCTCTGCAATATATAAAAATCTCAATGTTCCTACTGTTCAAATAAAATGATACAATTCTTTTTCTATGATATTAAAACGGGAAAATGCAATTATTTCAAAATCTAAAGCAAAACAAAGAACCACGCAAATAACCACTGTTCTCAGCAAGATCAACAAAGAATTACCGTGGTATGATAATTATTTAAGAATTTAACTATTCCCTGAAAAGTAAATGAGGAATACCATCCAATGAAATTATTCTTAAGGAAAGGCACGGCTACTGGTCACCGCTTGAACAACACTGCCATCTACCGTTGATTTGACATAATATAAACAATAAAGTTGAAACATCGGGTCATTCAGCCATCAGAAAAAATCATTATTAAATGAGGCAGTGTATGGAAAATAAATGTTGTGCTAAGCCTTTCCAAATCATTGGTTAAACATCAGCGACAGTATTATGCCCAATTCTAACCAATAAGGTGTTCAACAAGGTTCCCCATCATAGACTGGTTAGCAAAGTTAGATTGCATGGAATACAGAGAAAATTAGCCGTTTGGATTCAGAACTGGCTCAAAAGGTAGAAGACAGAGGGCGGTGGTGAAGGGCTCTTTTTCAGACTGGAGGCCAGTAACCAGTGGACTGCCACAAGGGTAGGTGCTGGGTCCATTAATTTTCATCATTTATATAAATGATTTGGATGTGAACATAAGAGATAAAGTTTGCAGATGACACCAAAATTGGAGGTGTAGTGGACAGCAAAAAGACGGTTACCTTAGATTACAACGGGATCTTGATTAGATGAGCCAATGGGCTGAGGAGTGGCAGATGAAGTTTAAATTAGATAAATGCGAGGTGCTGCATTTTGGGAAAGCAAATCTTAGCAGGACTTATGCACTTAATGGTAAGGTCCTAGGGAGTGTTGCTGAACAAAGAGACCTTGGAGTGCAGGTTCATAGCTCCTTGAAAGTGGAGTCGCAGGTAGATAGGATAGTGAAGGCGGCATTTGGTATCCTTTCCTTTATTGGTCAGAGTAGTGAGTACAGGGTTTGGGAGGTCATGTTGCGGCTGTACAGGACATTGGTTAGGCCACTGTTGGAATATTGCGTGCAATTCTGGTCTCCTTCCAACTGGATGGATGTTGTGAAACTTGAAAGAGTTCAGAAAAGATTTACAAGGATGTTGCCAGAGTTGGAGGATTTGAGCTATAATTTGAGCTAGGGCTGTTTTCCCTGGTGAGTTGGAGGCTGAGGAGTGATCTCAGAGATTTATAAAACCATGAGGGTCATGATAGGTAAATAGACAAAGTCTTTTCCCTGGGGTAGGGGAGTCCAGAACTGGAGGGGATAGGTTTAGGGTGAGAAGGAAAAGATATAAAAGAGACCTAAGGGGCAACTTTTTCATGCAGAGGGTGATTCATGTGCCGAATGGGTTGCCAGAGGAAGTGGTGGAGGCGAGTACAATTGCAACATTTAAAAGGCATCTGGATGGGTATATAAAGGAGGGTTTGGAGGGATATGGGCCAGGTGCTGGCAGGTCGGACTAGATTGAGTTGGGATATCTCATCGGCATGGACGAGTTGGACCGAAGGGTCTGTTTCTGTGCTGTACATCTCTATAACTCAAAAAAAAGTTGAAGAAATTTACTAGAAAAGGTGTGTATAACATTCCTTCTAAGCTGCACTGGCATGCAATAATCAGAAATATACTGCATAGAAGGCAAATAAGCTGTCCACAGGTAATATTCCCTATGTTAAAATTGACAGTTAAATCATTGGAACAGAAAAGTTTTGTTTTATTGTAATAATCACAGGCTAGACCAGTTGTCTAATGTTCCACAGCATCCAGTGACAAACGTAGCAGTATAACCATTATACTCCACATTTGTTTCAGTCTACATGCTATCAAGCATTGAACAAGCATAGAATAAAACAATGGGATTGGATTATGCAAATCCATAAATGTGGAAATTTTCTCAAAGTTGTAGGAATAGAAAGGTGATTAAATATATAGATAATTACTTCAGATTTTGCATTATGAAGTAAGCTATGAAAATATAAATGTAGAACTAAACAAAACTAAAATGATAAAGTTAATTTGCCTTTGAGACTTTACCACTTCAGTTAAAATTGGGTTGTGCAGCTTTGGAACTCTGTCTCAGAAGGTGGTGGAGGCACATTCACTGAATATTTTTAAGAAAGTTACATAGATTGCTGTTAGAACAGTGAGTCAAAGGTTATCGGAGGTGGATGGGAATGTAGAATTTGAAACAAACACGTTAGCAATGATCGTGTTGAATGGCAGTCCTTGCTCAAGTAGCAGAATGATCTACCACTGCTCAACCTAGTGTTTGCAATTCAGCTCCTATTCTTCTCAATGGTCATAGTAAGCACACGACATTGCAATGTTTAGACAGCAGGCTCAGAGGACACAAGTGTCAAGAAACCTTGTGCGTCATTGCTCCACTGCAATTGTACTCAAAACATCAAAACGATGACACTGGTTATGGAGTTTGTACACATTGCTGGATTATGACGACTAAAATTTTCGTTTACATCTGAGTATTATCATGGATGCAAAATGGCTCAATATTGCTACAGGGTACACATTCTGCTCTGTATCTTCTGCATCCATCATTTTTTTTTTAAAGTCCACCAAAAAGCATGAAAGAAAAAATGAGTCAGAGACGTTCAACTCAAAGATGTAGAGAAAATATAAATGTCATAATGGTTAATGACCTTTATACTCACCAAGGACTGTCAACTGTATTCTACTTAAACTGCAGATTTAGCATTGATGAATCTTTTGTCCTGTACAAACAACAAAAATAGAAACTTGTGCTGATATATTCATGAGTCATCAGTTGAACATTAGTACTATGAGAAGGAAATCTTGCAGTTACCTCTGAAGTAATAAAATTTAGTGACTTTACAGGATTAACTATCAACAGCAACAGATTAAAAATGGTCTGCATCTTCCAGTTAAGCGACATACTATACTATTCCTACATCCACTAGCCTTGTTCTTCACACTAAGTTGCAGAATATTTTGAACTTCAACTGTCAAGCAGTCCTGGTCTCACTATGCCCCAGGCCTTCTACAGAGCTGAGTGCCACCAAGCCTGCAAAGCATTCTTCTAACAAAGCAAGTTCACTGAAGGTGAAAGAATGTGGCCATTAGCACCTGGCCAGGCAGTTGCAGGCCTGTCTGCTTTTGACTGATTGAACAAAGCCTGACTGTTCCAGTTCTGAAATTTCTGGGATTGAACCAAAGTATGTGTTTTGTTTCCCATTGTAATTTTCTTGGCTTCTAACCAGAACAAACTTCTAACAAAAACATTTATTTTTGTAAATCTTTTTCTCTTCACATACTTATAGACGTTTTTTACAGTCAGTTTCTACTTTACTCTCTCACTCTATTCCTCCTTCTTAAACTATTTTGTCATTGCTTGAATTCTAAAATGCCACTGATCCTCAGGCTTGCTGAATTTTCTGACAATGTTTCCTCAATCCAACCTTGCCAATTCACACCTCAACCTCAGAGTTTCCAGAATATTGAGGAAAGAGAAGATGGAGATGCAAGAGGGTTTGGGGAGAAAACCGGTAGAGGTGATTGTGGAATCAGAAGGGGACTGCAAGAGGATGTGGGGAGAGAAGAGGGCTAAATAATAGGTGTGGGGTAGTCTAGATTGCAATGCAGAGACAAAGAGGCTGCAATTGACTTAACTTCTTTACAGTTTTAATTTATCAACAAAGGGATACTCAGACAACTGGAATCCAAGAAATCTTTAAATCATTGAGGCAATGAATTTCTCACCAATGAACTTAGAATCTCTAGTCTTAGGCTGAGCAAAAATGCATTGATTTCACTGAAATGAACATTGTGCTAATTGTCAAACTTAAACTTGAGATGTGGACCTCAGATGTGGTACAAAGGGTAGGAACAACCCAATTAAAATGTTTCAGTTTTGCAAATTGCAATGGAAACGTATTTGCTATGATATTACCAGTGTATTGTAAAAGTGTGCACCAGTTATTTTGAGGAAAAAACATTTGATGTCAACGTATGCCAATTAAATGCTGTTAGAGGAAATTAATGTTTTCCTTGTGTTGTGGCTCTAAATTTAATGAAGAATTGATATTATTGAGGATATTGATGAATTCTTCTAAATCTGTGTGTCCAAATATCTCAACACAAATACAAAAGGCAATGAACAAAACTAACGTCATTTACAAAATACCATGCAAGGATATCTGGTCGGCATGGACATGTTGGACCGAAGGGTCTGTTTCCATGCTGTACATCTCTATGATTGTAACAAACATAACATTGGACAAACAGACAGAAAACTAGCCACCAGGATACATGAACACCAACTAGCCAGAAAAAGACATGACCCTCTCTAACTAGTATCCTCACGTACGGATGAGGAAGGACACCACTTCGACTGGGACAATACACCCATCCTAGGGCAAGCCAAACAAAGATACGCACGAGAATTCCTAGAAGCATGGCATTCCACCGGAACTCTATCAACAAACAGAGTTAGACCCCATCTACCACCCCCTGAGAAAAGGAACACGAAGTGACTTCACCACAGGAAATGACATCACCAACCCAAAGAAACCCAAACATATAAATAGAAAGCAGGAATTTTCAGCATTGCTTCGCGTGAGGTCCACTGAAGATGTTACCTCGTAAAGTAATGAACATCTGGAAATGAACCTTTCAGCTCAGCGAGCAAATCTACGTCCGAAGCTATTATGTGTACTGGACAGAATGCCTGTTTTGACTAGCTTTTTATTAACATATGTACTTACAAATACTTAAATGTGACCACAAATTAAGTTGACCATACGTGATAATAGACTATCTAACCAGCTCTCTTTCTTTAAATTTCTGAAAAGCAAGAGATATTGTCAGAACCCAGTTTGTTAACATTCAACATTTCAGGACATCAGCTGGGAAGACATAATTCTTCCCATTATTATCAGCTGTTGTTGCATGGTGCTAGGACATGTAAAGTGTGTGCATACATTTAGATAGTACACCTTTTGACTATTTTATAATACATATTCATTAGCTGCCATTATATGATTAGCTAGTTAATGTTTGTAACTAGTTTGTTAACCTGTCCATGATTCAGTGCAAATTGGCATTTCATTGACAATGTTAAAACAAGCATGATTTGGTTTGCATAATGAAGACAAAGGCTACAAAGTTAGCTGGAAAAGGAAATGCAAAGATTACATTGCTGAGACCTTTTGGAGAAAAGACAAAGTTGCCATACAGCAATACAAGATTTATTTTTCTGTACTAGTGGCCAAAATGGAACTTTCCTACTTTTTCCAGCAATGCAATAGTTCAGGTTTGATTAGCAAAATTTGATTAAAAAAATATTGAAAATTGAATAAAACAAAAAGTCTATCACAATCTTCTATGCTTTATCCTTTGACAATAGGTACAAATCAAATCCTTTCATGTTAATCCACCCCCCCAAAACTATATTCTTTCCTGGCCAATTATCAATGGCGTAGATGTTTTTCTTCCTATTTGGCGTCAATAATTCTTGCCATTGTTACCAGCCGTTGCTGCATGGTGCTAGGATATGTAAAGTTGCACCATAAAATGTAAATTTGCAATTTAGTTTTCCATAAAAACAGCAAATACCACCTTTAAAAACATTTTTATTGGATTTGACAGTATTTCCACAATAAAAATAAATATACAGTGCTTTTTTGTCCCAATGTAGCAATACTATATAGAAAACAGTGTTCTCAATGATTTAGTAAACATTTAAAATGGCAAAACATATTTCTTTAGATCTATAAAACAGATTAATAGTTTTCTTAAGCATTATTTAAAAATACACATTCTACAATATGACCCATATATGAAAGTGCAATTCATTAGTCTCACTAACATAGCACCAACTAACCGATGTATTAGACAATGGCTATTTACTGGCAATCTCGCCTTCTGTGTTTGCACCAAGAACAATTATGTTCAATATAATGTGCATTACCAACTGGAAGTAATCTTGCAAGTCAGCATAATATATGCTTCAAAAATTAGTAGCCAATTTACATTAAAAAGCATGTATGATACACATGTACATTGTGTACAAAAAATTAACATTTTGAATAGCTGGCTGCAAATAACAAGTATTACAAAAAAAAAATCACATTTCTACAATTTCAAAAACGAGGCAAAGTAGTTTTCCACTAATGTACATAATTATTGTACATGTATTATACTGTACATAATTACTAATAATTTAAATGAAAAAACATTCACAAATTTGTAGAAAAACCACAAATGAAGACTACTTTCACTCACGTGTTGTAAAAGATATTTCATTCTATCATTTTTCTGTAAAAGAAATGCTGTGTCAATTAGTACATAAAAAACAGTTTAAACCATGAAATTGTAGTGTTGTGTTCAATAGGAAGAGTGTTGCCAGGTTGGTGGGGTTGGCAAGCATTTACATTTACTGTGCTTAAGTTTTACATGACAGTGGTAAACATCTTCCACGAATGGACTTAGGCATTTCAATAAATTGCCCCTTATAGTGTTTAAATTGACCACAGCTGAAAAATGTGTTGCTGGAAAAGCGCAGCAGGGCAGGCAGCATCCAAAGAGCAGGAGAATTGACATTTCGGGCATAAGCCCGAAACGTCGATTCTCCTGCTCCTTGGATGCTGCCCGACCTGCTGTGCTTTTCCAGCAACACATTTTTCAGCTCTGATCTCCAGCATCTGCAGTCCTCACTTTCTCCTAGTTAAATTGACCACAGTTTAGCCAATAATAATCATCATGTGCTGATCCCAGATTGGCAATTCTTACTAATGAGCATTCAACATTTAACTGTGCCACATGATCAACATAGTTTGTAATATATTGGTAAAATGTATTCGCTACGTGCTTTTATAACAAAATACAGCATACTGTGAAAACATATAGATCTGCAAAAATTGTTGCATTAAAATAAAACACTGACAAATCTAATTCATAAAAGTCAACTTCAACAGAAAATCTCTTTAAACAGATAGAAACCCACTGAAATTCAGTATTCACATCTGACCTGAGCCGCTGCTTCAAAATCGTTTCCATTCTTCATCAGTTAACATATCTTTATTCTTCATACACTGTACTTTTAACAAAAGGTTGTTGCAATTTGGATGCTTTCTGTGAGATCATACATAAGTAGCTTGTTACAAATTAAAATCAAACTTACCAGTAACTTATACATATTTAAAATGAATTTGGGCTGCTCAAATGTATGGCATTGCATTTCTATTGCATTTCAACTTCTATTCAAAAGATGAGCAGAAACACTACCAGTAAATTGCAGATAGAAGGATGCTGTGTTACACTTGGAGGAGCACAGAGAAGTATTCAAGTATTATCTCATGTTGCAAACTACAGATTCAACGTCATAACCAAGGCTACATGTAAAAGTTTAGTCCAATCAGACTAAACATGGTTTGTACAGATTCACACCTATAAATGGCTGCTTTACATAGCTTATCAAAGATTGGTCTTGCTGAGAGCCACAAACTACCAACTGCACAGATGAAATCACGCCTACCGTCAAAGAAATCTTGTTCAAAGTCAGTTTAACATGGTTCCAGCAGGAATTACAAGAAAACAATAGGGAGCGGAAACTCTGGTTCATCTTCCCCCTTCTTAACCCAGATCCTATAGACAATTGTAGTGCTTGTGCCACCTCAGTTGAAGCCAGCTAACTCGTCATTGGCTACAAATTCAATCTGGGACCCGAAATGTTGTTTGGATCAGCTAATTCACCTGAAGAGCAATCGTGGAGGGACAAGTTCAAGATTAAAGGCTAAGAAACCAGATGCAGTTTACTATTTAGGCTTTACTTACAGTAGAATTAAAATTCCCATATACCTGAGCATCTCTAAGGCAGTAGAATTGGAGAAAGGCAGATGGATACTTAAATTTGACATAATATTTTAGCAAATTCTGACAAATAAACCATTAATATTGAAACAGGAACATACAGCATTTTCATAAATCATGCCACCTAAACAACTGGCAGTAGTTAAATTTGTGTTCTTTAACAACATTCAACTTCATTGAACTTAAACGATATGATAACTGAGAAAACAGGTAAAAACATTATTTACAATGCTGAAAATGTGTTGCTGGAAAAGCGCAGCAGGTCAGGCAGCATCCAGGGAAAATGTGTTGCTGGAAAAGCGCAGGTCAGGCAGCATCCAGGGAAAATGTGTTGCTGGAAAAGCGCAGCAGGTCAGGCAGCATCCAGGGAAAATGTGTTGCTGGAAAAGCGCACCAGCAACACATTTTCAGCTCTGATCTCCAGCATCTGCAGCCCTCACTTTCTCCTCATTATTTCCAATGGTCAATTTTGTGGAGCTTATTAATTTGTACAGGAAAAACAAAGATTAAATACAATTAGCAAAAAACCTAAACTGAGAGGAATCTCAAAGTGGAATGTCAAGAAATGAGCCAAGGTTCCCAACTACTTAGAATAGATTGCAGACAACAAAAAAAAAGCATTCTTTTCCTGTAGGTGAAGGCAAGCTTTGAGTCTCTACCAGTCTGGTTAGTAATGTGGGAAGCCCGCAGAGTTTTGGAGAATTAGTCCCGCTATGCTGCATGGATTTATCTCTGCTCTCTCCAACATAACACACCAACTAACATATGGTGAAGGGGGCACAACGACAAAAGAAACTTGCTTAGTATAAGAAACCAATGTCAGCATATATGAGCAACTAGATCTACTCATTCACCACTCTCCTTTCCCTACATTCATAAAATGATTACATCTGCTTTCACGTTCTGCTAAGACCAATATTAAGCATTGACTATACATAAAGGAGCACATAATGAGAGTACAACTATGCTTTATCCTTGTGTCAAAATTTGGTTTAACTCTAATATACCTGTTACATTACCCACTTAACATTGGCAGGGAGAGGGCGTTTTTGGTTAATATGTATACAGTCAGAGGATGGAAATGGACCATTCGGTCCAATCAGTCCATGCCAAAACATCTTCCCAAACTAAGCTAGGTCCATCTGCCTGCGTTTGGCCCATATCCCCCCAAACCTTCTAATTCAAGTACTTATCCAAATGTCTTTTAAACATTGTAACTGTACCTGCATCCACCACTTCCTCTGGCAGTTTATTCCACATACTAATCACTTTTAAAAAAAGTTGCTCCTCATGTTCTTTTTAAAATCTTTCTCCTCTCACCTTAAAAATATGCCCCTAGTTTTGAACTCCCCCACCTTCAGGAAAAGAGGAGTTTTGTTTTCTCTACTCCCCATAAAAGTCTTTTGTATCTTGCCAACTGTACTGGGCTTGATATCAAGACTAACTATAATGTTAAAGTGAAATAGCAAGATGTGCAATCTGAATTTAGACTGGTAGTACCACAAGTCAGAAACAAAGTAGACTGTTTGGCTCCTCAAGCTTGCTCTGCCATTTAATAAGATCATGGCTGATCTGACTAACTTGAACTCATTATTCCCAATTATCAACTCCATATTCCTTAATGTTCTGTCAAGACTCTTCAGGATCTTATGTTTTCAATCAAGTCATCTCTTACCTTTCTAAACTCCAGCCGATAGAAGCCTAGCCTGTTTAACAATTTCGCATCAGACAACCTATGAATTTCAACTCCAAGTCTAGGAAATTTTCTGAGCTACTTTCAATGCATTTACTTTCTTTCTTAAATTCAGTGACCAATACTATATACAGTATCCCAGCTGTGATCTCACAAATGCCCTGTATAACTGAACCATAGCCTCCCTACTTTGTAGTCAATCCCTCTCACTGTAAATAACATTCCAGTTGCTTTCCTAACTAGTTGCTCGACTTGGATGACATCGATACAGCATCTAGAATGTTCTCACCTCAGAGCTCTGTAATCTTCACGAGACAATACGCTTCTTCTCAAAATGGACAACTGCACATTTCCCCACATTTTACTCCATTTGCCAGATCTTTACTCACTGCTTAACCCATCTGCATCCCTCTGTAGCTTTGTCATCTTCATAAGTTTCCCACCAATTTTGTAAGACCTTTATAAGGAGGTAGCCTAATTTTATGCTGATTTCTCACAAATTGGTATCAAATGGCAACCTCCTTTTTCTGTGCATACTGCAAACATAATCAGTAACATTGAGTTAATCATTATATCCTTTTACTTATTCACCTTTATCCAGAGTGTATCCAGAGATACGAACTGTTTCTGCAGTATGCAAGCTAGCTAAGTTATAAAAAAAAAAGTTAGATTTCCCCTAATTTTCAGAACATATTGCCAATAGCCTGGAAAAAAATTGCTGAAATATTATTTTAGGAGAACATGTGCTAGATATACCTGGCAATGCCTGCCCCAATAACAATTTATATTTTAAGTGTCTTCAAACATCCCAGAGGTGTTAAAAAACAAAATTAGACATCGGGATGTATAAGGATATACCAGAACAGATCACCAAAAGCTTGAATGACAGAGATACATTTTAATGGAGCACCTTTAAGGAAGAAGCACGTAATTAGATGGAAAGGCTTGGAAAGGGAATTCCAGTGCCAAGGGATTAGACAGTTGGAGGCATTGCCAACCAATGATCGAGTGATTAAATTTGTGATGCTCAAGAGGCCAGAATTAGATAAAATAGATATCTTGATGATTGCACACTACAAGAGATTAGAGGTAAGAAGGAGCCAAGACTTGGAAGGATTTTAAAACAATTATTTGAATTGATGAGATCAATACATTGTTCAACTAGGACCCAATGTAGGTCAGCAAGTATAGGACAGAAAAATGGATTTGCTGCAAGTTCGAACACAGCCAACAGGAATTTTGACGTCCTCGGATTTGTGAAAGGTAGATGATGGAAGGTTGACTCGAGTTCAATAGAAAGTTACCTCTGAGAATTAAAAAAACTATGCTTGAGGGTTTCAGCAACAGGCAGGGGATGCCAAGGGCCCCGCCAGGCAATGTTTTAACAGTGTGAAATAGACAGCCTTAATGACAGCACGGACATGGTGAAAGAAAGCTCATCTCAATGTCAAATATGTTCCCAAAGTAGTGAACACTCTGGTCTGGCCTCAAACAATTGAGGGGGTAAAGAATGATTCAGTGCGAAGGAAGGAGCATTTGTGGCAGGAACCGCTGAAAAAATGAAACATTGGTTTCAGTCTTTCTAATATTTAATTGGAAGGGAAGTTATGTCCATCTAGTACTGAAACAGTGCATGAAAAATGAGAGAATTTCAAAAGAGAAATGAAGACAGTGCAAGCTAGGTACTGTTATGGACCAGACCAAACCCCCTCAAAATATATTAAGAAAATAGCCCAGATCCTAACCTTTTCTTATTTTAAAATAATTGTAAGGCATTGTAGTCAGATGCAATTTGATTGGTCAAACTACTCAACTTTAAGCAAACTATACTACTTTTACACTACAGCTAAAATGCAGATTAAAATAAAATTATAAGAAAAGAATTGGCTTAACTCAATTGAAATGCTTAACAAAATAATGTATATTAACATCCCATAACCCTTGGCAAGGGCAAGTTCAATAAAATAAGTTGTCTCACATGCCATTCGAGAAGCAGGAAGAGAATCCAAGTTTTTAGTTGAAACAGAGAGGGGAATAAGAACATCTACATCCAGCTTCAAGAATCTAGCAACTGCTGATAGGTAAAACTAAAAATCTGGTACTTTGGGAGCTTTCCCCACCCATTCAGGCTGCTTCTATTGTTCCAACTTTTAAAAACATTAAGGCCTTATAAGCTGTATACTTTGTTAGCTTTGAACAGACTGCTCAAAATGGTGGCGGAAAAATGGTGACAATGACCTTGTTGAAAATGTGGGTACAGAGCAACCGAGCAGTATAGTGAAAGATAAAGAAGAGTTGCTAAAAAGGCTGGCAACACTTCAAGTAGAAAAGATTCAGAAGAGATGCATCTTAGATTGCTGAGGGGGGTAAGGGAGCAAATTGTTCAACTGTTGACAGAAATTTTCCAGGCCTCTATGAACACAGGATGTGTCCCAGTAGACTGAATTGCAAATGTGACACTGTCCTTGAAGGAAGGGGCAAAGGATGACCCAGGAATCTACTCTGGCTTTGGATATCCTCTGTATTTATTTCTTATGGGTATGTGACTAGCTTGCAGTCTGACATCAAATAGTGGGAAAACCATGACATAGAAGGAATTAGAGAAAACTAAGTTAATACTAGACAGTTAATATGTCTTTGTCTAGAGCAGATCATTCTGAAAAATTCAATTGAGTTCTTCAATGAGGCGACACAAGCAGTGAATGAGGGGAATGCTGTGGATGTTTTTTTTCCAAAAAACATTTGATATAGTGCCAAATGACAGGTTGGTTAGCAAATTAGAAATGGTTGGGATTGATGGATCCTTGACAGAATGGATTTGAAGCTGGCTACAAGATAGGAAACAGCTATTTCCCAGACTGCAGATGATGTGAAAGTGGTGATCCCCAGGGGTCAGTGTTGAGACGTTTGCTTTTTCAGGTTTAAGTAATTGGGAGATGGATGTTGAGGGAAAAAAAAGCCTCTAAATTTACAACTGATACTAAGCTAGGGAGAAGAGTAAATTGTGAGGATGACACTGAGCAACTTCAGAGGGACATTGACAAATAGACCAAATGAACAGACAAAATTCAATGCAGAGAAATGTGAAGTAATACATTTTGATGCATGATGATACTATAGCTTTAAGAGGTGTATTTTATACAGGTTTCATTTGAAGAGAAGTTTTGAGACACAAATAGGGAGTTCTCTTCCAAACCAATAAAGTAAACAGCTTGAGGTGCCCTGTTGTTTCTTTTAAAAGTTAAAACAATAGAAGCAGCATGAATGGGTGCAGTCAGGCTCCCACAGATCCAGGATTTATTTAGCTTTCAGTTGTTGGGTTTGAAGTTAGCTGTGGAAGCTGTTATATATCACTGTTGACGACAGCGAAATGCTGCAGTTCTCTCTCTCTGCCCAAATTTTCTTCTTGTGTTCTTTTCTACTAGACTAGTGAAACATTGCATGTTAGAGAATCTATTTTACTGAATTTGCCTTTACCAAGGTTGTTTACGGGATTGTACTATTTTTGACCAGTTGCTGTGTAGTAGATAAATAATCTATTATTCAATCAGTTTTCCAATAGAATTAAAAGTTACATAAATTATTTTTTTTGTTTGTATTTATTCTTACACCTAGCGAAAAATGTATTTTGCTTAAGGCTGAGTGGCGTGAACAATCAAACTATATCTAGATCACAGCAATTTACACCTGTCTTTAAAGAAGGTAAAAGTTAGAGTCTAGTTATCTCGTTGAGAGTTTTGAAGGGGTTTGGTCTGGTTCATAACAGCTGGAAGAAAGAGAGAGACAGACAACAATGGTACAGTTTTGAGGAGGAGAACAGTAGCAGAAGGACCTCAAGTTTCACATGCATTATTCATTGAAGGCGGCTAGGAAAGTTGAAAGGGGTACAAAGACAGCTTATAGTATCCTTGGGTTTATAAATAGCGATACAAAGTAGAAAAGCGAGAGAGTGGTGCTAAACCGCAAAAAATCATTGGTCAAACCACATTTAGAGTATTGCGTTCAGTTTTGGGACTCTCTCCTTTGAGAGAGTGCAAAAGGAGATTTATTCGAATGATACCAGGAATGAGAGATTTAAGATACAAGCAAAGATTAAAGAAATTGAGCTTATTCTCCTTGCAGCAGTGGAGATTAAGAGGTGTTCAAAATTACGACAGCATAAAGAAGAATATTCTGTTTCCATGAGCTGGCAGGTCATTAACTGTGTGTCACAGTTTCAAAACTGACAGCGAGAGAGCTTGGAGCGAGACAAGGACAAACTTCTTTACTCAGTTGTCAGGATTTGGAATGCATTATCTGGGAGAGTGGAGGAATCAGGTTCCAGATGAGATTTCAAGAGAGAGCTGGATATACATTTGGAAGTGATGAACTTAATAGGGTTTCAGGTAAGACTGGAAAATGACTCTGGCTGGGTAGCTCTATCAGGAGCTGGCACACAACAGGGATCTGATCGTTTACTTCTGTAAAATTCTACAATTCTATGGAAGTTAATCAATTAAGCAGTCCACAATTCAGAGATTGATGATCATGACAGAACTCACCAGTACAGACAGCAAGTATTTTTGGATGATGGCAGTGATAGGCAACTTGCAGGAAGTAGCAAGAGCAAAAGGGTAGATCCTTGGGGACACCAAAGGTAATAGCTTTGGAATGAAGAATGGGAAATAAATCATGAATGAAAACAGGCGAATGCAGTCTCACCCAAGTGGATGTGATCACAATTCCAAAATGATGTAGACAGGTAGAGAAGGATGAGAAAGGATAGTTTCTCTTTTGTCAGTCACATAGGGTATCATTTGTTACTATGGTAAAAGCTATTTCAGCACTATCCAGGGATGGAAGCCTGATCACTGATTCAAATATGGGAGTTGAAGGAAAGATGGTCACAGAATTTCGGTAGCAACAAAATGTTCCAAGATTATTAGAAAAGAAACAAAAGATGAAAAATGAATATTAGAGACAAAGCAGTCAAGGGCCTTTTTTTGAGGAAAGGGGTGATGACGAATGATAAAAAGGTCAGAGGGATAGAACCTGAGGAGAGCTGTTAACACTGTCACTTGACATGGGAGGCATGTAGGGAAATTAGATAGTAGTCAGTAGTTTAATGGAAATGGAGGCAAGATGAGTTTAGAAAGAGAATGAAAAACTAGAGAAGGACACAATGGTTAGGAACTTGCAAGGAAATTTCACTTGGTGGGAACAGGGTTAGATAGCTGATTGGATGGTCTCAAACTTTATGACAAAGAAATCGATGAACTCCTCACACTTGCTGTAAAAGGTAAAAGGTGGAGGTAAGTGTGGAGTGGTTACGGTGATAGTTTACAATAGAGAAAGGAAGTTAGGAGATGACTCTCCATTCAAGGATGATTCTGGAATAGGAAGCAGTTTTAACAAATGAGAATAATATCTGCGTGTGTTTTGTGGCTCATACAAACTAAAATGAAATGACTATGATCAATGGATTAAAATTCACTAAGGATAGTCTACATTTTTTCCAGTTGGAGTTTATGCTGCTACTGACATAATTGCTGTCTAACCTAGCATATATAAAGTCCTAAAGTGCTTCACAGAACTGCAATCAAAATTTGATAGAGCCACAAGAAAATGAGACAAGTGACCAAACCTTTTGTCACAGATAGGTTTTAAAGAATGCCCTAAAAGGATGATACGGTAGACAGTGGGGTTTAGAGATCTCAGAGCTGAGACAGCTGACTTCATGCCAACAATGAAAACTCGAAGTACAGATGTTAGAACTTGGAGTGCAGAGATTTCAGTGGGCTGTTAGGCTGGAGGGAATTAAAGAATCATTAAGCAACATACTTTGCAGATATATTTCACCATATAGATGTTTAAACATTGCATTAGCAATTTTCATGAAACTATGGTTGAACAAATAGCAGTTGGTAAATTTGAATTCAGGTTAGAACTAAAAAAAAAAGAGCTGATATCATTGAAGAAGGAGACTATGAAGCTGTTGGATTGCTATAAAAATCCAAAGGGTGTAATATGGTCCTTCAGGAAAAGAAACCTCCTTGCTTATCTGGTCTATGCGAGTTTGATCCCAGAGCAGCACAATTTCAGTCATGATGGTGGCCCAAATTTCCCAGTGCACGTAGGGATGGACATAAATGTCAACTTTGTCAGCACTACTTATAACTTACCATTATCCATTATTTGAATGTGGAATTGAAAGAGCATTGGAACCATTTTTAAACTGTCCAGTTGTGCGTCCAATGATGCTCCATAGGCTTTCAGGTTTGCAAGATCAGTTTCCAACTTTACCTTTTGATTCTGAAATAGGAAATAAATGCATTTTTAAAATTGTTGGTTTTGAAAAATCATGGAACAGCTGTAGATCATAAAGTCCAATCTAAATATTGATATAAATAAACTTAAGTTAAATAGTTTTAATGCATGTGATGCAATTTAGATTTTTGGTAACACCTATATTTTACGTAGAAAGATACCATATGCAATGACAAAGAACATTACTCAAGCAGAATTAAGTTTAACGCTGCAAATATTTAATCCCTTCAAACATTATCGAGATCGAAAAAAGTCAACTTAAAACTATTGGCTGCTTATTGCCTTCTCACCAAAGTACAGGGGGGGGATGATTGGATGGTGGCAAATGTTATTCCATTGTTCAAGAAAGGGAATAGGCACAACTCTGCGAATTATAGGCCAGTCAGTCTTATGTCAGTGGTGGACAAATTATTGGAGAGGATTCTGAGACACAGGTAGAGCAGCGGATGTAGTGTACATGGATTTTAGCAAGGCGTGGATAATGTTTCCCATAGTAGACTCAAACTAAGGAGGCATGGAATACAAAGAAATTTGGCTGTCTGGATACAGAATTGGCTGGCCCATAGAAGACAGAGGGTGGCAATTGATGGAAAGTATTCAGCCTGGAAGTCAGTTCCAGTGGTGTTCCGCCGGGATCTGTTCTGGGACCGCTGCTCTTTGCGATTTTTATAAATGACTTGGATGAGGAAGTGGAGGGGTGGATTAGTAAGTTTGCCTATCACAAAGGTTGGTGATAGTGTGGATAGCGTGGAGGGCTGGTGGAGGTTGCAATGGGACATTGACAGGATGCAGAGCTAGGCTGAGAAGTGTCAAATGGAGTTCAACCTGGACAAGTGTAAAGTGATTCATTTTGGAAGGTCGGATTTGAATGCAGATTACAGGGTTAAAGGCAAGATTCTTAGCAGCGTGCAGGAACAGAGGGATCTTGGCATTAACGTTCATAGATCGCCCAAAGTTGCTCCCCAAGTTGACAGGGTTGTTATAAGGCTGCATATGGTGTGTTAGCTTTCAGTAGCAGAGGTATTGAGTTTAAGAGCTGCGAGGTTACACTGCAGCTCCATAGAGCCCTGGTTAGACCACACTTGGAATACTGTGTTCAGTTCTGGTTGCCTCATTATAGGAAGGACGTGGAAACTTTGAGAGGGTGCAGATGTGATTTACCACAATGCTGCCTGGACTGGAGGTCATGTCTTATGAAGAAAGGTTGAGGGAGCTAGGGCTTTTCTCATTGGAGTGAAGGAGGATGAGAGGTGACTTGATAGAGGTGTACAAGATGATGAGACTCAGTGAATAGCCAGAAATTTTTTCCCAGGGTGGAAATGGCTATCATGAGACAGCATGATTTTAAGCTGATTGGAGGAATGCTTAGTGGGGGTGTCAGAGGTAGGTTCTTTACACAGAGTGGTGGATGCATGGAATGCATTGCCAGCGGATAGTTTAAGTGACTCTTGGATGGGCACATGGATGATAGTAAATGTAGGTTAGTTTGATCTTAGTTAAAAATCACAACACTGGGTTATAGTCCAAAAGGATTATTTGGAAGCACTAGCTTTCAGAGCACTGCTCCTTCATCAGGTGGTTGTGAAGTACAAGATCGTAAGACACAGAATTTACAACAAAAGTTTAGTATAATGTAACTGAAATTAAATATTGAAAAGACCTGGATTGTTTGTTAAGTCTCTCAACTTTTACAATGACCATGTTGGTTTCAGTTCTTTAATATGTAAATCCCAGAGCTTTTTTTAAAGTTAAAAAATCTGGGATTTATATATAAAAGAACAGAAACCAGCGTGGTCATTCTAAAAAAATGACAGACTTAAACAACCCAGGTCTTTTTCAATATATAATTTCAGTTACATCACATGGCTATAAATTCTTACGATGTTGTACTCCACAACCACCTGATGAAGAAGCAGTCCTCCGAAAACTAGTGCTTCCAAATAAACCTGTTGGACTATAATCTGGTGTTGTGCGATTTTTAACTTTGTATACCCTCGTCCAACACTGGCACCTCCAAATCAAAAGTTTGATCTCACAGTAGGATTGAGAGCTGAAGGGCCTGTACCATGCTGCAATGTTCTACGTTTTATCTTCTAAAGGTAAAGTTGCCATAGTCCCAGAGAACAGTAGAACTGTTCGCTCAATAGAATAGAGACTGGCAGAGGTTTAACCTGAGGGTCACCACACCTCAGGCAAGGGGAGACACTGAGGAGAGTCCTTAATGGTAACCTCAGCTGGTGTGGGATTTGAACCCATGCCACTGACATTATCTCACCAAAGACAACATGATGAATTGTACCTTAAACATCAAAGTATATGATACGCAGGTATAATTTTAAAATTTAAATGCAAGAGAATTGAATTAAAAAAATAGGAAATATTCAAAGACTCCACTAAGTAGTGACCAATATAATTTACCTTCCATGCTTCCAACTGTGTACTTAAATTTTCACACTCATCCTTTGCATGCGCCAAAGATTTTGCAAGTTCACCAAGTTCTAACTCTCTCACTAGGAAGCAAACAAAGCAGATAGTAACTTTCATTTTTGATTACACATGGTCGCTCTCACACCTCTGCTGCGAATTAGGATTCCTAGGACTGTGAAATATCATGGATCGTGGATTAATGAATGATAAGCAACATAGATTTGTAGGAAGACAATTTATGCCCAACAAGATTGGCTGAGGATTTGGAAATTACTAGAGGGGGCTCATGGAACTTCCAAGGGGAAAACAAATCGATTATACTGCATATTCTGGGTGTGGGAAAAAAACATCCAAATTAATTTCCTGCTCTTCTCCAGTACTGCAAATTTTGAAGTGGTATAGTCATATTACTCATATTTGGTAAAATATTAATAAGAGTTAACAGCAAAATTAAAAAAGAATGGGATTAAAAGGGACATGGCAGAACGAATAAAAAGTTAAGAAAAATGTAAGTAGACCATTTATTTTTCAGATTACAAGATAGTATAGGTTGGTAGAAGAAATACTATGCTTTTTCATTGATCATCTAATCTTAGGGCTATGAAGGTCACTATATTGAAGACTGCAGATGACATTAAACTTCAAAGTGTGGCATACAGATTTCAAGTGGACATGGATTGATGAAACACGCAGACAAACGACAAATGAAATTCAATGCAGAAAGTGTGAAATAATGCATTTCAGAAGAAGACATACTATAAACTAAATAATACAATTTAAAGAGGTTAAAAGAACAGAGACAGATCTCTTAAGTTCACAGACATAAATCTTTGATGGGTGGTAAAGCAATTGAAAAGCATAGCAATGGTCGTATAAATAAAGACTACCCTGGATTATCAATGTCGGGACAGTCGTTACTTGAGCATAAACTGAAGTTTGCATACAGGCACCCTGTGGGATCACCATCATAGCAGACTCAAATGACCAAAGAATTGAAGATTCCACTGGGCAACTTCTCTACACCTGGAACCCTGTGAAAGTCTCCATTTAAATCAGAGAATTTTGATGAAAATAATAGTTACCCAGGAAACTTTCGTCTACTAAATACGTAGTCTTAACTCCCGAGTAACAATTCAACTGACCCCATATTCATCTCAGACATCCTCAAAACACATTTGCCACACCACTTACACCCCCCAAGACCCAACAGTACCTACAAATGGACAACTCTATTACCCTGTTCTGGATGTGACAATCCCCTTTCCTCACTGCAATCTGGTCCCCCATTCACCCAATCTTTACTTGATATTCCTGCCCCAGACCCTACCACTACCCTTCTCCATTCTGCTCCCAAACCCCTTCCCTTGCTCCAGACCTGACCCTCCCTTTCATAAAGAGAGATTGGCCCAGAATTTCCAATGGAAGCAGCAGGCGGCCATTCAGCCCTTTGATCCTTCCATTCTACCACAGATTCTACCACAGTTCCTCCCCCACTCACGACTCAAAACGTACTTTTTCTCAATTTTTCCAATCCTGACAAACATAAAAAATATGCAACACGAACTTGTTATATGAAAAGGACTTTTGTTTATCACAGGGAGATTTCATATTCCTTGACCAAGTTCAAGAACTCCAAATTACACTGCACTGGCAATTATAAGATACAAGAAATAACAGGTGATACAAGGAAATATTTGTGAACAGGGCTGGTTCCAGAAAGTTAAGTTTACTATATAAATACACTATTTAGTATAACCAAGTTTTATTTTGTGCAAATTGCTGTTAGATCAGCAGGACAAGTTGTCATTAAAAAATTTAGAGACGCAACATACCTTTGTCTCTCCATTAGAAGTAATTCTAGAGCATAGCATTCCATTAATACATACAAACGGCAGAGACAAAAAAAATTGCTTTGAGAAATATTAAGGACCTGAGCCATCACACTTTATACTTTAACTGAACTGCTGGTAAAGCCAAATTAGACACCAATGTTGCATTTCTGTCTGCCAACCCGAAAAAGGATAAAAATCACAAAATTGTCAATGGATTCTCAATTTGCGTTGTCAACCAATTGTTATTTCATGCGGTCTGTACACTCCATAGTTACATGTCCCTAATCTTTGTTCCTGTGACACCAATACAAAAGCCTCCTCAAAACATTTAAATGGAAAAACAAAAAAGGATAATATTCTGATTTGAGATGTCTGTGAATGGTTTTTGTCAACATTCAATTTAATAGTTTGAAGCATTTAGATTCCTGGGATGCAACTCTTGCCCACTATGTAATCTACTGACAATGCAATAAGAGAGACAAAAAAACACCTAATAAAGTTTATTTAGGAGAACCAGCTTAAGTGATAAATAATGCACAAAATGACGTCAGCAGAAAAAAATACCATGTGATACTTTTTAAACCATAACAAGAATTTCTTTCCTCACTCATCATCTTCCCTCATGCAGCAACAATAGGGTTTCCCTGGTTCACACTAAACATCTCCCCAGCCTCTGCATCCAAAGGATCTTTAGCAGCCATTTGCCATTTCCAGTGGGATGCTACCACGAGACACATAGCCCCTTCCCCTTCTTGGTCAGCCTTCTGCAGAGGGTGTTCCCTCCAGGACATTCTGGTCCACTTCCAACGGTACCTTCCCAAACATTCACAACATGTTGTACCTGCCTGTTTACATCCTCCCTCCTCAATAACTAGGGCTCCAGACATACCTTGCATGTGAAACAGGGATTTACTTGCACTTCATTTAATCCAGTCTACTGTACTTGCTGCTCTCAACATGGTCTCTTCTGCACTGAGATGACAAAACGCAGACTGGATGACTTTGCAGAATACCTACATTCTATACATAAAAATGATCCTGAGCTTCCACTTAACTGCCACTCCAACACGTCACTGTACTCCCACACCAGCATTTCTATCTCAGGCCTGTTGCAGTGCTCCCATGAGCCTCAGTGTAAGCTCAAAAACCAGCACTGCAGCTTTCATTTGGAGATCCTGTAGCCTCTAGGACTCAACATTAAGTTCAATAACTTTACAGTCTGACTACATCCTTCCATGTTTTTAGCCCACCCAACACCCTGGCCCTGTCATTACATGGGTTGCTTTCAGCACAGCCTACCCATTTTCTCTGAGTCTTAATCCTTATTAACACATATTGTCTTCTGCCTTAGTTTACTAACAATAATCCCCTTGTCTGACACTCTCCCTCTTTTAGGACTCCACCTGCAGCAATTCACTCTACTCTCCCCAACCACCTGCAGCCACCCTGCAAAATCCCACCTTCACCATAAATACCTTTTCTTAGCTGTTATCAATTCTGCTGACGTGATACCAGACTTGAAACAACAACTGTGCTTTTTCCCACTGATACTGCCAAACCAGAGCATCTCCAACAATTTGTGTCAGATCTCCAGCACCTGCAGTTGTTTGTTTTATTATTACAAGAATTATTCAATTAAGATGTGATAGCAGTACACATCTGTCAGTTATTAACGTTATGTAAGACTTCATTCTACAGATCAATGAGAATAACTTCTTGCTGACTTATTTTCAGCATTTTGACAAACTCAGTTGTACACAGAAGAACATTGATTATCCAACATTCGATTATCCGAATTTCAGATTATCTGGACAAGATTGCATAGTCCAGATGCTTGGCTAAACTGCATTATCCAGCATTCGATTATCCGAACAAAATACCCCCCTGCCCATGTTCAGATAATCGAGGTGCCTCTGTACTTATGCAAAACAAAGGAATCCATCAATGCATGAAGTATAGGCATTTACACATTAACTATCTGTAGGAATGAATGGTTTTCAGAAGTTGAAAAGAAAATTGCATGCTTGAAATGGAGATTGTTGTCAAATTGCATTTAAAATCTCAACGTTTTAATGATCTTCCAGTTATTGGAAGGAAAAGATTAATTTCCATAGTGCTTTTCATGAACTTGGTTGTTTAAACGTTTCAAGTAGAAAATGGAATAGCCATTTTGCAAAAACCTTGGTCCCACAAGTGATCTTGATTGAGGCATAAGTATTAGCCCAGATACAAAAACATTCTTGCTTTTCTTTAATAGTGCTATGCGATGTCTTGCATTCACCTGAACAGACAGATAGGGCCTCAGTTTCACATCCCATCCAAAAGACAACACCTCCAACAATGCAGCATTCCTTCAGTACTGCACTACATATACGACCTAAAATTTTACACTCAAGTCTTAAGTGAAATTTTTCATAACATTCTGACTTAGAGGCAAGAGTGTTATCTGCTGATGAACACAGAGGACCACGAATCGTATTAAAAACATGCAATTTTCAATTTAAAGAGGCTAGGGTTCCAAGATTGTCGAGCAGAGTCAAAAATAGGAGAAAATACTGAAAAGATTCAGCAATTCTATCAGCACTTACCAAAGTTATCAAACAAACTTGAACCAGTCCCCTCATCCCTTTAAAATGTCTACATTTTGCTTCAGATCTGCAGATTTGTAAATAATAATTACATATTGGCTTTTATATTTAAAAGTACTGGTAAAGGAAGAATGGCAATACTTTGAACAGCAAAATATTTTCAATTTAGATACCATGTAGTAACAATCCGCTTGGTACATCTACAAGAAATGCAAAATCAAGCTTTCTTGCACCCCATTCCTGCAAAGTGCTAGAAAACTGATGTAAGACATTTTCAACTAACCGATACAAATATTTAGCTATTTTCCATAAAAGTAGTAATTGTCAGCTGTGCCAAACGATGACCTGTTTAAATTTGTTTGGTGCAACTATAAGGGCCTTGGATATAACTACCCAAATGAATTTTAACCAGGATTCCATCATCCAACAGGGGGAGAACATTCATTTTATACAAGATGAAAGAGGTGGCAACTGGTCCTCTTAAAATAGTTGATAACAAAACCAGTTTACCTTGTCTATGTATTTGGGATAGAGAAGACTAAAACAAAAGTTGTTTGTACTTACACTTCACCTGCTTGAAAATATATTCTTCCAAAAGACTTAGATTAAGCGATGTATAGTTATGCTTTGACGTCAGGCCACACAACTGAGAGAGCTCTGTACGGTCATCATCATCTGCTGAGTCATCACCCAATTGCGTTTCTTGTTTGGAGAGCTCAGCTGCCTCTTTCTCAAAATCTCCTGTTTGAATTCATAATTACAATTGTTACATGGTTGGGTGAGGGTTCAATGCAATGTGTCTGCCCATTCAGATGACAAGATTTTGAAGTTGAAGCATTTTGTTTATACACTATACAACACTATACAACATTGTGTTTAAATAAATCTGAAATGAGAGCCTAAGTAATCCTCAGTAATGCTACATGCTGTGGAGAAGACAATCAGAACTTAATTGGGCTGGATACATATGGTGTGTAAACCACGTTTGGTGTTAAAGAGAATTTTAAATCACTATGTGGATCCTTGTCCTCCAAAGGACTTCTGAACATGGTCATGATGAGCTTTCTTAGAAAGAACAGAATCCTCAGTGTGGAAGCAGGCCATTTGGTTCAGAGACCACACAAACCCTCCAAAGAGCATCCCACACAGACCCCCTTCGCTATCATTGTACCCTGCATTTCCATGACTAATCCATCTAGTCTGCACACCCCTGGACAATTTAGCATGGCCAATCCACCTAACCTGCACATCTTTGGACTGTGGGAGTAAACCAGAACACCTGGAAGAAATCTATGCAGACATGGGGAGAACATGCGAATTCCACACAGACAGTTGCCCAAGGGTGGAATGAAACCCAGATCCTTGACACTCAAGGCAGCAGTGCTAAGCACTGAGCCACCATGCTGCCCCTAACAGTTAAAAGGATGCTCTCCAAACATTACAATTTTAACTATCAAAATGACAATTCTTGACAGGAGAATTGTACTTCAAACAGTACTGCTTTGTTCAAAACAATGCAACAACTACCACTATTTGATCAGTCAATATAGCAGAAATGCATACCATTATCAAAAATTTGCAAAGCCAAACTTGCAATATTTTTGTCTCCATTCTAACTAACAGAAAGGGGAAGATAGATTTAGTCAACCAGCTATCACTGTTCTGGTCCGATATATGTGTGGATCAATATCGATGCAAGCACAATACGAAGTAAAAATACTGTAGTATCTGTACAACTATATATGCATGTTACTAATGGTGGTTAAATTATGCTCTGGAAATCTACACCAATTTATTTATGTTTTGCTATTGCCAAACAAGTGTATTACAGCCAGTGTTAAAATATTAGGGGGTTAGATAGGGTCGACAGTATGAACCTTTTCCCGCGTATATTATGCTCTGGAAATCTACACCAATTTATTTATGTTTTGCTATTGCCAAACAAGTGTATTACAGCCAGTGTTAAAATATCTACAAAATGAGGTCTCAAACTCTCCAAATCTTTTGTGCAATTGCTTTTCATATCTCCTACTAGCCTTATACTACCATAATCTAGCATGATCCCCAAGCTCCTTATTTTCCCTTGGAAATCGAAAGTTTCAATTGCACACAGATCGCCACAGTGGTGTGGCCTACTAACAGCACCGAAGTAATATTTTGTATCAGAAAGGTTCCGTAAAGCTGCAGGAACATGTCAGAAAATGTTAATAATGAAGCACTATTACAATAACAGTCTGGCTTATTTTCAAGACTTCGTGTGCATCCTATAGCAAGAATGGAAAACACCCAAGATTTGAGCGTTCTAATAATTACACTCGATGGCCTCGTAATCCATGACACAGCATAATGAAGGTCCAAGATCCATCATTTTGACACCACACAGGAGAAATTCCCTCTCTTTTCAGATGGAGTGGTAGTGGAGGGCTGCTTTTCGGATTGGAGGTCTATCGTCAGCAGTGTTCCCCAGGGATCGGTTCTGGGTCCTGTTATTTGTCATTCATATAAAAGATTTGGATGAGGATATCGACGGCATGGTTAGTAAGTTTGTGGGCGATATCAAAATCGATGACATAGTAGACAATGAAGATGATTTTCCGAGATTACAAAGGGATCTTGATTATCGTGCTGTGGCAGCACGGTGGCTCAGTGATTAGCACTGCTGCCTCACAGCACCAGCGACCCAGGTTCGATTCCAGCCTTAGGCGACTGGCTATGTGGAGTTTGCACATTCTCCCAGTGTCTGCGTGGGTTTCCTCCAGGGGCTCTGGTTTCCTCCCACGGTCCAAAGATGTGCAAGTCAGGAGAAACCCAAAGTGTTAGGTGCATTAGTCAGAGGGAAATGGGTCTGGGTGGATTACTCTTCGAAGGGTCGATGTGGACTTGTTGGGCCGAAGGGCCTGTTTCCACACTCTGGGAAATCTAATCTAATCTAAATGGGTCAATGGACTAAAAGAATGACAAATGAAGATCAATCTGGATAAATGCAAGGTTTTAGATTTTGGTACAGCAAACGAGGGTAGAGCTGATACAATTAATGGCAGGGCCTTGTGTAGTGTTGTAGAACAGAGAGGGACCTGGGAGTTCAAGTACATAATTCTTTGAAGTTTGCATCACATTTGGACAGGGTGGTTAAAAGTCAGAAACAAAAACTGAAGTTGCTGGAAAAGCTCAGCAGGTCTGGCAGCATCTGTGTAAAGAAGTCAAAGTTAACATTTCGGGTCCCAGCGACACTTCCGCAAAACAGTAGAGGAAAGGTCACCAGACCAGAAACATTAACTTGGCTATTTCTTCATACATGCTGCCACACCTGCTGAGCTTTTCCAACTACTTCAGTTTTTGTTCCTGGTTTACAGCATTTGCAGTTCTTTCAGTTTTTATTTAGTTGAAAAGGCATTTGACACACTGGTCTTCATTGCTCAAACCTTTGAGTATAGAAATTGGGAAGCCACGCGGAGGGTGTACAGAACATTGGTGAGGTCTCTGTTGGAATATTGTGTTCAGTTAGAGTCATCTAATTATAAGGAGGATATTATTAACCTGGAGAGATTCAGAAGAGATTTACCAGAATGTTGCCAGGTAGGGAAGGTTTGAGTAATAAAGAAAGGCTAGAAAGGCTGGGACTTCTTTCACTGGAACATAGGAGATTGAGTTTATAAAATAATGAGAGGTATAGATAGAGTTAATGGTAGTTGTCTTTTCCCTATGATGGGGGATTTAAAGACTAGGGGGCACATTTTTAAGGTGAGGGGAGAGAGATTTTAAAAAGATAGGAGGAGCAAATATATTACACAGAGGGTGGTTTCTGTGTGCAATGAACTTCCTGAGGAAGTGGTAGATGGGGGTACAATTACAACGTTTAAATGACATTTGAATAATTACACGAATAGTAAGGTTTGGAGGGATATGGGACAGGAGCTGGCAGATGGAACTAGCTTAGTTTGGGATTATGTTCAGCATGAACTGGTTGCAATGAAGGGTCTGTTTTTGTGCTGTATAACTCTGGCTCTATAAAGACTGATGCAAAATATCTGTTTAACATCTCTGCCATTTCCTTGTTCCCATTAAAAAATAAATCTGACGAGACAGTTAGAGACCTGGGTTTACTTTGAGCACTAGCTTCCTTTTTATATATTTACAGAAGCTCTTTTGTCAGATAATTATATTACTAGGTAGCTTATTTCCTCAGCCATCATTAACTTTTTAGTCTTTCTTTGCTAGATTCTACATTTATCCTAGTCTTCAAAGCTATCACTGAGTTTTGCCTTTTTATATGCTTTTTCTTTCAACTTAATACTGTCCTTAACTTCCTTGGTTAGTCATGGTTGGTTTATCCTTCTCTTAGAATCTTTCCTCCTTACTGGAATATATTTTTGCTGAGAGTTATGAATTACCTCCTTAAAATGTCTGCCACTGCTTGCTTACTGTCATTTCTGCTAATCTATCCACCCAGTTCACTTTAGCTAACTCTCATTTCATAGTAATTCCCTTTAAATTAAACAGTTGTTTTTGGGGTCTATACATTTCAGAAAAGTATTTTGTGTAATTGCCGAGTCCAACCTTTCTGATGCTATTATTTGGTTTTGCTAAAATATTTTCTCTAAGCTCAAGGCTGATAAACAGAAAACTTTACCTGTCAAATTTTGCAGATGTTGTCTTCCAAAAAGATGTTCCTTTTTATTATGTAAAGAGCTAAAGTACTGATTACATGTTTTGCAATAGAGGCCATTGTCGTCTTCATCCTGCTCAACAAAAAGACCCAATTATTTTCTCCTGAATATACCACCAGCTTACAGGGTTGATGAATTTATTTTTTATATCATTAGTGTTTTAAAAAGGAGAATTTCAAATCTAGAAGAGAAATGGAAGCAACATACAAATTGCTGATATTTTTAATCAACATTTAAAAGAGGTCATATTAAGTGAAAATAGTTGTTCTATGCTTAGGGAATGTAAAAAATTCTCTTCTCATAATAAATGTTAATATCATTTTGTAAAAGTTGCTAAAATATCACAACACAGGTTTCCATGTTAGAGTGCAAGCAAATAAGATTTCTTTTAATAATAATTGAGAACACGATCAACACAATTATTAATGCTCCCTGCTATCATCCACAGTGTGCACAACTAAAAAGCAAGTCAATTAAGTCCAACTAATCTGTGATGTTCCAGGTACACGATAAGGCCATTTCAGCCCCTCAAGCCTACTCTACCATTCAATAGGTCGTAGCCAATTGAGATTGCTCCTATGCTTCCTCCTCTAAAGACTACACAAACATTTCCTCCCTTTTCTGAACTACGCTTATCAGATTGCCCTAATTTATTATAAATAATATTTCCTTGTCAACTGGTCATAATCCACAGCACAGACGAATGTTTTGGTATCATGCATTCAAATCCCACCAAGGCAGATGACGAGTCTAATGGCAAACCTGCAACTATTTTTAAATATCTGAAAACCCATCCAGTACACTAATGTCACATTCAGAAGAAAATCTGCCATACTTACCTGGTCTCGCTTATGTGACTCCATACCCACAATAACGTGACTGAATGCCTTCTGAAATGACACAGTAAGCTACTCAGTTTGATCAAACTGCTTTGGAGTCTAGAGCATTGAATTAATCCATTGGGGCACCTTACATCAATCCAAGTAACGGCAAACAGAGTCCTATTAACAACTGCAAAGTCTTTCTTGCCAACATTAGTGAACTTGGATCAAATTTGGAACAGCGGTCACACAGACTGATCAAGCAACAGTCGGATATTGTCTGCAACATACGATTCAACGAATATAGCTTAATGTGTAATTTCAGGGGGTATTCAGTCACATTGCTGTGGGTTTGGAGTCACATAAGCGAGATCAATTGTAGCAGATTTCCTTCTGAATGTAGTATGCCCTGTATAACTAGAGGAGGGACCCAGAGACGACAGTCAATAGCATACAGTTGAGGTGGAGGTGACCAAGGAGTTCTCAAGATCAACTTCGGACACAATGAAATTTCGTGGCATTAGGTCAAACATAGGCAAGGAAACCTCCTACGTTATCAGTTACCCGTACTTGCTGCCCTCTGCCCGCCCGACAAGCTGATGACACAATACTCCTCCAGGCTGGAAATTACAGAGCAAATAGTGAGTGCGGCAAGGGAACAGAATGCACTGTCGGTGGGGACTTCAACGTTCATCACCAAAAGTGGATTAGCAACATCACTGTCAGTTGTTCAACTAACCGGATGTTGGCCTAAAAGGACACAGCTGCTGGACTGGATCTGCACCAGTGGTGAGGGAACAAGCCAGACAAATCTTGCCTTTTCCTCACCAATCACATGTACTAACATCATGACAGTATTGGTAGAAGTGACTAATGCACAGCCCTTGTGGATTTGAAATTCCACTTTCCAATACAGGATAGCCTCCATAGTGTTGTCTGGCACTAATAGTACTAAATGAGACAGACTTCAAACTGAGCATCCATGATATGCTGTGGGTCACCTGCATCAGAACTGTATTCAAGAACAAACCATAACCTTATGGCTGGGCATACTCCCGACACAATCAGTACCATCATGCCAGGAGATCAACCCTAGTATAATGAAGCGTGCAGTTATGCACACTAGGAACAGTACCAGATATACTTAAAAATGAGGTACCAAATTGGTGAAACCACAACAGAGAAATACTTGCATGCCAAATGGCAAAAGCACCATGGCATTAGACAAAGCCAAGTAATCCCACAAACACCAATTCAGATCAAAGCTCTGCATGTCTGCCACTTTCCATCGTGAATGGTGCTAGACAGTTGAACTACTAACAGAAAGTGAAGGCCCCACAAATGTCCCTATCACCAAGAATAGGGGAGCTCAGCGTATCTGTGCAAAAGACAAGGTCAAAACATTCGCATCCATCTTCAGCCAGAAATGCGGAGTAAATTACCTTTCTCAGCCTCCTCTGGAGGTCTCCAGCATCAGCTGAGTCTGCAGTTTACTTTACTCCACTGAAATCAAGAAACATCAGAAGGAATTGGATACTGTAAAGGGCGTGGACCATGACAGCATTCTATCGATACTACTGAAGACTTGTGCTACAAAACTAACTGTGCACTGAGTCAAGCTGTTCAAGTACAGCTAATTGAGATTCCTCCTATGTTCCTCATCTAACTACTAGCACAACCATTTACTCCTGTTTCCAACCTACACTCCATACAGATTCCCATAAATGTTTCCCTATCAACTGGTAATAATCCACAGGCCGCAGGTGAATGTTTTGGCATCATGCATTTAAATACTGCCGTGGCACACAGCTAGTCTAGTGGCAACCCTGCAAACATTTTCAAATGCCTAAAAAGCATTTACCCAATGTGGAAAACTGCCCAGGGACATATGCTATCCACAAAAACAGGATAAGTCCATCTCAGTCAATTCCTACCACATCAGTCTATTTTAAAATGCAGCAACATGATGGAAGAGGTCGGCAGCAGTACTGTCAAGCAACATTTGCATAGGAATAACATGCTCAGTGACACTCAATTTGGGCTCTGCCAGGGCCACTCAGCTCCTGACCTCATTACAGCCTTGGTCAAACATGGACAGAAGAACTGAACTCCAGAGGTGAATGACTGCCAATGACATTAAGGACCCAAACAAAGCTGAAGTCAATGGGTATCAGGTGAAAACACTGCTGGCCAGTATCATATCTATCATGAAGGAAGATGGCTATGGTTGCTGAAGACCAATCATCTCAGTCCCAAGGTATCACTACCCAAGATTGCCTCAGTACAATATCCTGGTCCCAAGTGATCTTCAGCTACTTCAATGAACTTCTCTCTATCGTAAAGGTGAAAAATAGTGGATGTTTGCTTGTGTGGAAAACATTCAGCACCATTCATGGCTCCTCAGATACTGAAGCACCCTGTATCCATATGTAGCAAGACCCTGACAATATTTAGGCTTGGGCTTATAGGTAGCAAGTAGCATCCGTGCAACACAAGTACCAAACAATGACCATCTCCATCAAGAGAATCTAACCATCGCTCCTTGGCATTCAATAGCACAGCTATTTTGGAATCTCCAATATCCTCAGAAGTTGCAACGGAGCAGAAACTGAACTGAACCAACCATATAAATGCTGTGACTTCATAAGTCAGTCAAAGGCTAGAAATTCTGCAGTGAGTAACCCACCTCCCGTCTCCCCAGTACCTTTCCACCATCACAGAATAAGCCAGGATTGTTACAAAATATTCTCCATTTACCCAAATGGGTTAGTTCCAATAATACTTAAGAACACCATCCAGGACAAAACAGTCTCTCTTACTGGCCCCCCAACTACTACCTTCAACAATCACACCTTGAACATCAGTGGCAGCTATGGAAATGATCTGCAAAATGCAAAGCAGTTACTCACCAAAGCTGCTTACCGGGACATTTATGATCCAGACAGACAAGGACAACAGATGAGTGGCAACATGACCACCTGCACATTCCCCTCCAAGAAATGCACCTGGATTGTATTACTTTTCCTTTATTGTCGTTGGACCAAAATCCTTGAACTCCCTTCCCAACAGCACTGCAAGTGTCCCTACGCCCTAAACACTGCAGCAGCTCAAGAAGGCAGTTCACTATCACAAGGCACATTAACAATGGACAATAAATACTGGCCTTGTCAGAAACACCCACATTCCATTAACTAAAACAAAACAGTCATGATAATGAGCCTCAGTTTCACCACTCGAGTAAAGAAATTTCTTATGGATTCCCTGTTAGATATTTCAATGACTATTTTATATTCATGGCCTTTCACTCTGCTCTTCCCCAGAAGTATAACAGTTTGCTCGCTGAGCTGGGAGGTTCATTTTCAGACATTTCGTCACCATAACATCAGACTCCTGTGAAGCACTGGTATGTGACCTGCTTTCTATTTGTGTTCAGGGTTCCTTGCGTTGGTGATGTCATTTCCTGTAGTGATATCATTTCATGTTCTTTCTCACAGATGGTGGTAAACGGGGTCCAAGTACATTTGTTTGTTGAGAGTTCTGGTTGAAATGTCAAGCTTCTAGGAATTCTCATGCGTGTGTTTGGCTTATCCTAGGATGGATGTGTTGTCCCAGTCAAAGTGGTGTCCTTCCTCATCTGTACGTAAGAATATTAGTGAGAGTAAGTCATGTCGTCTTGTGGCTACTTGATGTTCATCTCTTCTGGTGTCTAGTTTTCAGAATGTTTGTCCAATGTGGTGTTTATTACAGTTCTTGCAAGTTATTTTGTAAATGACAACAGTTTTGCTTGTTGTCTGTATTGGGTCTTTTAAGTTCATTAGTGTGTTTTAGTGTGTTGGTGGGTTTGCGGCCTACCACAATTCTAAGAGGCCTGAGTAGTCTAGCATTCATTTCCAAGAGGTCTTTGATGTAGGGGAGAGTAGCTAGGGTTTCTGGATTTTGTCTGCTTGCTTGGGTTTGTTGCTGAGAAATTGGCAGACTGTGTTCATTAGTTACCCATTCTTTTTGATTGCGCTGTCTAGGTGATTTTCCTCTGCTCTTTGTAGTTCCTCTGTGCTGCAGTGTGGGGTGGCTCATTGAAATAATGTTCTAATGCGGCTTTGTTTATGAGTGTTGGGATGATTGCTTCTGTAGTTCAGTATTTGGTCTGTATGTGTTGTTTTCCTGTAGACACTGGTTTAAAGTTCCCCACTGACTGTTCGCTCTACCGTGACATCTAGGAATAGCAGTTTGTTGTTGTTTTCCTCCTCTTTAGTGAATTTTATGCCAGTAAGGCATACTGTTGATGATCTTGAAGATTTCCTCTAATTTGTTTCGTTTAGTGATGACAAAGATGTCATCCATACAGCAGACCCAAAGTTTAGATTGGATGGTTGGCAGAGCGGTTTGTTCACATCTCTGCATTACTGCCTCAGCTAAGAACCCTGATGTCGGAGATCCCATGGGTGTTCCATTGGTTTGTCTGTAGGTTTGTTATTGAAAGTGAAGTAGGTGGTCAGGCATAGGTCCCCTAACTTGACAATGTTGTCCTTGCTGATGTTGGTGGTGGTTGGTGTATGTGTCTTTGATTCTTCTAATAACGTAGTCAGCGTTTCCTTGGCTAGTCAGCGTTTCCTTGATGTTGATGGATGTGAACAGAGTTGTTACGTCAAAGGAGACAATTATTTCATCCTCTTCTAGCTTGGCGTCTTTGATGGTGTTCAGGAATTCTTGGGTGGAGTAAATGGAGTAGTGTGAGGCTTCTACTAAGTGTTTTAGTCTTTGGTGTAGCTCCTTAGCTAATCTGTACACTGGTGTTCCAGGTAGCGATTCTATAGTTCTGAGGGCGGCTCTTGGTTTGTGAATTTTGGGTAATCCATAGAAGGATGGTGTGTTGGGTCCATCTGGTTTCATTTTTTGGAAGTCTGTCTTATTTAATTCTCCAGATTTCATCCATCCTAGGAAGAGGCAAACAGAGACATGCACGAGAAATCCTAGAAGCATGGCAATCCAACGAGAACTCTATCAACAAAAAAATCAACTTGGACCCCATTTACCACCATCTGCGAGAAAGAACAGGAAGTGACATCACCATTGGAAATGACAATCAATCAATCGAAGGAAACCTAAAGATACATTTTGAAAGCAGGTCACTAACACCAATGCTTCAACAGAAGCTCATTGATGATGTTACCTAGTATGGTGATGAAACATCTGAAAATGAACATTCCAGTTCAGAGAGCAAACTTACATCCAGAACTTCAACTTGAGTTACAAATCTTCTCAAAACTCGCTTATGTAACAGGGTGTCCACGACTTATATAATTTTGCAGGGGTCCACTGGGCCCTCTTCACGTTCTCTTTTCAAGGAGAAAGAGAAGCAGTCAGTGCACCCATTTCTGAAAAATATACTCTCAACTGGTGGACTGTGGTTATTCTAGTCATCTACAGGATCAAAACTAAATGCTTGAAAATAAAGCATTTTAAAAATAGTGTGTGAATCAGAATAAATCCCTCCATTCCTAAAGCTTTTGATCTGAGCCAGGTTTCTACATGGTGGAATTATTTCAAAGGAGCTGTTGTTTTACTTTTATATGTCATTAATAGGCTCGAGTTGTGAAATCTGTAACGGCCAGAAAGCAGCTCAAATCACATACCATTCTTTATCAGATATATGAATAGTGAAGCGTCAAAGAAATTGGTTAGGGGAAAGAAGAGATATTTAATTTTTTAAAATTAAGTCAAAATTTGCAAGTGTGTGAAACATTTTAAAACTCAAGTAATATTTGATTTACAGGAACATTTTACAATATCTCTAGAAGCATTTTTTTCTATTCAATCATGGATGTGGGTGTCACTAGCTAGGCCAGCATCTATTGCCCATCCCTAATTGCCCAGAGGGCAGTTAAGAGTCAACCATATTGCTGTGGGTCTGCAGTCACATGTAGGCCAGACAGGTAAAGTCAGCAGATTTCCTTCCCTAAAGGACATTAGTGAACCAGATGGGTTTCTTCCTGACAATCGGCAATGGTTTCACAGTTATCATTAAACTTTTACTTCCATATTATTATTACGTGCAAATTCCACCATCTGCAAGGCTTCACCCCCAGGTCCTCAGAACATTACCTAGGTTTCTGGATTAACAGTCTAGCAATAAGTTCACTGGGCCATCGTCTACCTTTTATTATTGCATCTAAAGCACAAGTAAATGACAGCTGGAGGTGTTTGCAAACTCAGGATTGCATATCTTCTAAGTGTGGAAGTCTCTCACATTAATGAAGGAATTTAGGATACAATTAACAATGAGTCATTTTTATTTGAAATGAACGTAAACAGGATAATTATCTATCGATGCTATGTATCAAACTTAGCTTGGAATCAGAAGCTCTGGATTCAAACCCCACCTCAGAAACCTGAGCTCATAATCCAGGCTGACACTTCAGTACAATACTGAGGGCATGTTGCCTGTTGAGGTGCTGGTTTTTTCTGATGAAATATTAAACCACGGCACCAGTTAATCATTCAGAGAGAAATAAAAAGATCCCACACACAAGAAAAAGGATAGCAGTTCACGCAGTGTTCGGGTTAAAATAAATTCTTTAACCAACACTCTAAAAAATATTACCTGGATATTACTTTTAATGCTGCATGTGGGACTTCATTACCTATAAATTGGTTTAATTACCCTCCAATACAACTACAACATTTCAAAGTGCATTCAATTGCTGTCACAGTACCTTGAATATGAGTAGTGCTATACTAATAATTTAGATTATTTTACCAAATAAACAATTTTCACTGCCTTTCCCTTGCTTAAAATAAATTACTATTTGTTACGTGCGATGTTTAATGAAATAAAAAAAGTTTACTTACACCAATTTCTGACAATCCAACCATTTCACTTTCAAATTCAGTATCCAGAGACTCCACACCTAAGTGGAACAAATGATGGCATTCACTGTAACTTTAAATCTGAACAGTTTTATGCCTCACCAGCAGTTTGATGCCTGGCAATAGATGTCCTCTTTGGCAAATAAACACTGCAATCTCTAATACTGATGAATTGAATATTAGTTCAAGATTATGGGGTTTATATGCTTTGCTCGACATCAAGTTGTTGCTTCTTCTCAATCTCGAGCTAACTTCAAAATGAAACATCCCCATGATCACCAAAATGTCAGAAATATCCAAAATTATAAAAATCTTATCAGGTTTAAATATGGCAAAAGATGGTATAGAATGCTATTAAGTAATAAAGTTACAATTACAACATAGTAACATCTGCACACACAAGTACAAATGTTCAACAATTTTCAAAGGTATTGTGCTTCTGAAGGCTTAAACTGATTTACACCTTCCAATTTTTCCTGACCAAAAACTGAGTAATCTTTCAATGGCCTGAGACCATCTTTACCAGCAATAATATTGATCTGCCTTAAAACAACATAGTTGCATCTTAATAGTTCAATATATTCAACATTATAAACATTCTGTTATAGGTTGTAAAACAGTGTCTACAGACTTAACATGAGCAATGTCATAGGACTGCTGGCATTATATATCAGTAGTGTGTAGTTTCTCAATTATTCAGCTGATTAAATCTGGAAACGTACATATAATTTTTTAAGTGATTAGCTCCAACCCTCTGAGCCAAATCTTGAAGATCTATGACCCCTCAAGAGGGACCTCTTGGTTCGAGATCGGTCAAAAGAATCAACAAATGCAGTCTGTTCAAAAAGAGTCATTAGTTTATTGAATTAAAGGTACCTTGACGCAATTCTATCCAGCAACACAGATTGAAGCTTCTGTGTTCCGTGGTGAAGTTGTGCAATTACATTTGAAAATTACACATTTTTTTTTAAGAAATAGTACAGCCTTAATTACAAGAAAGACCAATCACATAATAAGGTGACATGATTTACAGCAAGTTAACCCAATGATATTCCCTGGGAAAGGGTTCTTCATTACAAGAAAAGTCCAAATCAACTGTAATATGGTGACATGATTGAAGACAGGCTAATCCAATGGTATTCTTTGGAAAAGATATCTCATTTACGTAAATTGTCATGCCATGTATCAGTTCAAAGTTAGTTCAAATGGTCAATTAATGTGTCAGTATTCATTTTATGAAAACTCTATTGTCCTCTTATCTTTGAATTTCAGCTTAATTCTGCAAATCAGCAGTACAGGTTCACAGGCCATTTTATAGTATTCTTTTAAATTGAGAAATTATTTTGTGGTAAATAAAAATCTACATATACTTGTTGTCTAAATTCAAATTTTAGATCCTCAATCTCACATCCACCATGGTGTTCTAGCAAGTGAGTTGAAATGCTGCAGATGGAATTAACTACATGGATGCATCTTTTCTATTAAGTAAATGAATGTAGCACTAAAGTAAGGCCCTAAAAACAGGTATTGTTCAAACAATTATCAGTATAATACTCAAAACCCTCTCATCATCCTCTATAACACACATACAAACCAATGGAGTAAGTTTACAACTTTTCACTTTAACAACGCTCCCAATGCAACATTCCTTCAACACTTCCCTGGAATGGAACCCATAAACATCTAACAGGCAAAGCACGATTGCTGGCAACTAAGCCTACAAACAGCAGCAAATACATGAATGCTCGAGTACTGACCCATATCAGCACGTATCAAATTTGCTCTTCTTTCCATGAATTTTCATGCAAAAATTGAGAACTAAAAAGTTGTCTGACACAAGTAAAATTTGCATAATTATGAAACATAGATGTGTTATCATGGACATGTGGATGAAGATACTGTGGTACATTGCCTCCCCCAGAGTTAATCAATCTCAGTATTATACTGGATTTCATCACCACAAATCATGTACAATGCTGCAAACAGTAGAGTTCTTTCTTCAGTTTTTTGGAATGGTGTCCATCCAAAATTTGCCTTTTTTTAAAATTTCAGATGCTGATTGATTTGTTGATGAACAGAATTTTTAACAATTGCATTTTGCTTTTTATCTCCAATATGGATCTATATAATTGGCAAAATATTTTGTTTGAGAATAAAATTGATTGTTCCTTTCATAACAAAATTGATATTTTCCTATAAGTCAGTTATAAAAAAATGCAAAATTAAAGTAACAAAATAAAAAGGCAAATGAGCTAGACTCTTACCACATAGGTTTTTTACTTTGTTCATTGCTCTTCTTTTCAGGAAAGCTTGATATGCCTCTGAATTTTGGTATGCTTTCAGCTCCTCAATATAGCGTTGCTTGTCTTTTTCTGCTTCATCAATATACTTCTGTACGTATAAAGGAAGGAATGCTTAGTGGAATCCAAATCTATGATGTGTCACCAGTTTCCATGAGAAATATTATTGCCATGGACTGACATCAAATCATACCAAATGCATACTTCCAACATGTAGATGACAGTATTATAGTATTGCTGAGAATACATTTTGTCTAAGCTTTTGTCTTGCACTCTGATGGTACTAGATTTGTTGTGCGCTGTTTCACTTGCGGAGAGGCTTGTTGCCACAATGAGACTGGAATGTCTGCTTCTGAACAGTGTTTTTTTTTTAAACATTACACAAAAGAGCACGAGTGAGGAGTCAGGCTCACAGACCTCGGGTTTGTATTTTACTTTCAGTTGGAGTGTCGAGTTGACTGTTGAAGCTGATATAGATAGCTATCTCTGTGCTGCAGTAAAAAGCTAGAGTTCTCTCTGCTGCTGCCAGATTGTTTCTTTCAGTGTTCCTTTCTCCTGGACTAGGAAGGAGATAACACATTAGGAATTTGTAAATTTGCGTTTGCTAAGGGTTTATGGGATGCTGCAATATTATAATATTTGACGATTTGTACTGAATATATTATTTCATTAAGTATTTCAATAGAGTTAAAATAATGCTAATTCTTTTTAGTTTGTATTCTTCCAACAGTTAACATAAAGTGTGCTTTGCCTGAAGCCTAGAGGTGGACCAATCAAATCATATCTGAAACACAGCACCATCCAAGTGCCTTGAAATAAAATAAAAAGTTAGAGCCTAAGCTATCTCCTTAACATATTTTGGGGAGGTTTAGTTTGGTCCATAACATCGGGACAATTTGCAAGAATACCAATATGATTGGAAACCAACACTTACAGCTGTATGAAAGGAGCAAGTGGACTGTGATTGGTAGTTGTTACCATGGAGAATATATCAGTTAGTGATCATCAACAATTAACTATCAAGCTCGTTTAAAATGTTAAAATCAGGCAAGTTGACTGATTGGTTAAGACTTTGACTTGAGAACTGAACCAGCAAATAGCTACCATTATTTTGTTGAGCTGAAAAAGACATTTTGCGCACGTCTTTTCAGTGTACAACAGGGGCCTGCATATTTGGCTGTTTGCAACATACTAACCATACTTAACCAACCTCCTCTTAAACAACAGTACTCAACATTAGATGGGATTCTATGATTGGACTTGTGCTGGATAATCTAGTATGAGACGAATTACACTAACGAGACATTTATGATCAGTCAGGTGTGCAGTGCAACTCACCTGCGTGTACCAGAAGCTATACACTGCCACATGCAAGGTCACTGCCAAAATAGAGCATATCAATGTTGCCCTGTGGTTTGCTACAGTAGATAACTGCTCACTGTACAACTCACCAACTTATGAACAAACCTAAGGCCACCACTAGCAGCTCTGAAAAGATCTTAATCTACCTCACATAACCCTGGCAGGATAAAGTGAGCGACAGTTGAAGTTATTTTTTCCATGCTGCTTCTTTGCAGCAGCAACACAAGTGATATTCACCATAACAGATACTACCATTAAGCCAACAAAACATTCTGTCCAGCACATAAATGAGTAATGTGGTACATGAACTTTAATATTGATGGGATGCCAAGTAATATGCACCAACAACTGGTGGATCATATTAAATAGGTCACTTTGCCCATTTGCAACAAATGTGTGTAGGCTGTACCCAACCAGCCCTTGATTGTAAAAATTTCTTTTTTTTAAATTCGATTGCCTCGAATAGCCAGGCTTAATACCCTGCCTTAACTTGAGCCAGGATGAGTAACTCACAATCAGGCCACAATCAAAGATTGGGGACAATATTTCATCGTCACTAACACTCAACACTGGAGCCCTGCAGGGGTGCATACTCAGCCCCCTACTTACTCACTGTATATCGATGACTGCGTCACCAAATACCAGACTAATGCCATTTACAAGTTCGCTGATGACACTACCCTAGTCAGTTGAATCTCAGATGGTGAAGAAACAGACTAACAGGAGGTGGAAGACCTGGAAAAATGGAGCACCAAGAACAACGTAGCTCTCAATGCCGGCAAAACCAAGTAACTCATTATTGACTTTTTGTGGGATGTTATTCATGCCCACCTACACATTAACAGCACAGATGGAACGGGTGGAGAGTGATCCTGGGAGTGATCAACAACAAGCCTTCTTGGACTCTTCATGTGGACGCACTGGTTACAAACGCCCAACATCACTACTTCCTCAGACATCTGAGGAAATTTGGCAAGACGGCGAATACCCTTGCTAACATTTATAGGTGAGTCATTAAGAGCATTCAATCTGGATGTATCACTACCTGGTATGGTAACTATACCATTCAAGATCAGAGATGGTTACAGAGACTGGCGAACTCGGCCCAGACTATCACAAAGGCCAACCTCCCGTCTGTAGAATCCATCTACCAGGCCCGCTGTCAAGGAAAGGCAGCCAGCATTCTCAAAGATCCATCCCACCTTGGCAATGCTTTTCTATAACCTCTACCATCAGGGAGAAGGTACAAAAGCCTGAACATACGCACCGGATGGTTTCAAAACAGTTTCTACCCTCCTGTTGCTCAGATACTGAATGGACTCAAATTCTTAGCATTCACCTGTGCCTGTGTTTTGGTTTTTGCTGCTGTTTACCTACTATTTACATATCTGTGCTATTTAAATATGTGATCTGCCTGCATTGCTCTCAAGTTAAAGCTTTTCACTGTGCCTCGATACACGTGACAATAAATTCCATTCAATTCAATTAATTCCGATGAGATTAGATGGGACCATCTTTTAATTTCTCTTGGGAACCTAGGAAATCATTGTTACTGGTGAATACACAGGTAAATAGGATGCATCCAAAAAAAGGCCAAGCATGCAAAACTGGAGCTTTTGATTTCCAACCAGGTGTAAGTTAAATTCATTATACTATAGTCCTTATGAGAAGACAATTACTTATGTTGACTTTCTAAGCAGCAGATACCAACAAATCATGGATCCGTCTATTAAACAGTGACATCTAGTATCAGGTTGTCAATCCTACAGACCAAGGGCTGCATGTATTATCAACATCACCCTCGCCTCACCCTGGATACAGGATTGGCACTATGATCCTCTAAACCCTTAGTCTCATTTGCACATAGGTTTATTTGTTAGTTATTCCTGCTTGAATTGTATGCCCCTGGAAAAGGTTTTGTTTTTAAATGCCATTGTTCAATAACAGATAAATCCCAAATCTGAATCCAAGGATCAGTTAGCATCAATTAATTGAAACACAAATATAAACTTCATATTTAACACTTAAGCTCATAGAAAACCTCAATGTGAACCCTGAAGGCAAAGTTCTGAATATACCCTCTTCTTCCTTCTCTGATCCTCTTCATTTTTTTTTGTATGGGATGCAGGAGAGCTATAATAAGAGTTAACATGGCGGGAAAAATAAACATGAAGTCTTACTCCAAAACCAAACAGACAGGAAGAAAGCCGTAGCCACTTTAAAGATAGACATTTCTCACCTGTTTGCCTTCCTGAGACAGTTGTGACCACTGAGTGCCCAGCAGTTTTGTAATCTCTGTAAAAGGGAGATCTGGATGTTCAATTTTCAGCTTGGCTCTCTGTTCATTCAGGAATAACACATACCTGTCAGGCAGTTACAAGGGATTAAAAGGAACAAATTTTGAAAGGCAGTGTTACCAGGCATATCAATTTAAAAAATAAATAAGTGAGACTACACAAAGAATAAGTCTAGCCATATTTTAACTGGGTAATTAGAAAAGTATTGCAACAGAAGACAATGTGACTTGATTCTATAATTAATGATGTCCAAAAATAAGAATACAAATGACCCAAATTTACCACAAGCATTTCATAAAACATGTTTGTGATACACGTACTGTATAAGCACTATTACTAAATATCTAGTTATTGATAAACTATAGTTTTATTTATACAATCATAAAATTTAGCTACGCAAAAACAAAAGAGGTTGAGCTACCTATAACGTAGCTTGTTGCTCATAAATATAAATTAAGCATTTTTGGTGACTTACCCAACGTAGTTTTAAACCTCACCATAAGCTTGGACATTATCCTTTTGCCACATCCTGTGCAGTTAACTTGCTAATTTTAGTGTTTATGCATTCCTGCAATTTTGGTGGAGCTCTTTGGTATTAGACAGGTGGCCAAAAGCCTTCATTCTAATTTCTTTGCTTTTCTGACTGCAAATTCTGATTTTTGCTTAGGTATTTTATTCTGACTTGAAATAGTGCTAACACACTGTGGCAATCTAATCATCATACCATCAAGGTTCAGTTATAAATCTGACAGAAACATTATTACAAGGGATGTGATGTTTCTGTCAGAGCAAAGTAGATGACATAATGCTGGAATGATCAAATGAGCAAACATCAATACAAGTGCTTAACGTCGACTGGGCATTCAAAATTAAGTCCTTCAAACATGACATGAAACCACTTTCTTACCCTGTAGTAGGAGCCCGGGGTGCAGTAAAATCTTTTTGAGGTTTCCTTTTCTTGCCTTTTGGCCAACCACCTTTTCTCTTCTGAATTTAAAAAGAGAGGTTTATGGATGTCTCCGTTGGCGTGAATACAACCCAATACATGAAGCAATTACTGACAAAAACATACACTTGCTTTTTTTAAATTTGAAACTTCAGGTTAGCCTTGTTGTTATAAACAGCCCAACAGTAGGCATTTTTAAAATATTAATTTGCAGAATGTAAATTCTGCTGACAAAGCCGTAATTTATTGTCCTTGACAAGACCATGGTGAGCAACCCTTTTGACAACTGATTGTTTTCTGAAAAGGCTTGGCAAGCCAGTGAAGAGTCAATCACAGCGCTCTGGGTCCAGTGTCAAATGCAGGCCAAACTAGGTAAGCACAGCAGATATCCTTCCCTAAAGGATACCAGTGAAGCAGATAGATTTTAAGATAATCCATGAGTGACATGGTCAACATTATTGATACAAGCTTTTCATTCCAGATTGTTTAATAAATTGAATTTAAGTTCCTGTTCTTCCAAGGTGGAATTAAACAAATGCCCTATATCATAATCTGGATCTCTGAACCCTGTAACATTTCAATATACTGTACTACTATTTCCATCCAGTGAGAAATCACTCAAAGCATGCACAGTGAAGCTTAAGATCAAATAAAATCCAAACTTGGTATCATCTACTTATCAGTCCCTGATTTACCTCAAGTTCTGTACACTTTTCTTGATGGCACTTGGTATCATTGGTTTGACTCAAAACCGTTTTTCCCCTTCAGAAGTAATACTATCGACATACACATGCCAAGACATTGCTAAAAGGCAAGAAGTTGAAATGCTCATCATGCACTCATCAGAACTAAAACAGATTTGAAACAAGGAATACCATTTTATACAGGATGAGAACAGGGTGCTGATAGATTGGAATGGAAATACAGCAAAACAATTAACTGTTAAATCTTAATTCTCAGACCAGAGATGTAGATTCCAATTGGTCAGAGTGTTGACTCTTAAAGGTGCAACCTATGTGCAATTCCTTTTGCCTTCATAAAACAGGATCCTGTGTATTTAGATATCTAGCTTCTAATGTTCTGTACTACCAGACAATTGTGCACATGCACATGAAACAGTCCATCTTCAAATGCAGCAGGACTTGGACCATATCTAGGTTTGGGCTAACAAGTGGCAGATCATATATATATACCACACAAATGCCAGGCAATTTTATTCAAGAGATAATCCAACCATCATCTTTTGACATTTAATGGCAATACATGACTGAAACCTTCACTATCAACATAAAGTTGCCACTTATCAGAAGCTGAACCCACAAATATAGCGGTTACAAGAACATATCAGGGTAAGAATCTTGCAGTGTTTAACTCAGCTTCTGATTCAAAAAAGTCTATCCACAAATCAGCAGTATGGTGGAATACACCATCCAGGAGAAAGTTGTCCATTTGTGTGGCACGACATCCACAAACATTCACTCTCTCCATTACTAATGCTCAATAGCAGCAATATGCACCATCCACCAGATACACATTGCACTGTATAAATTCACAAAAGGTTACTTATGAAACCCAAAATCGCTCCCATCTAGAAGAACAGGGCAGATGTACATGATAGCACCGCCACCTGCAAGCTCCTCTCAAAACCACTCAAAGTTCTGACAAGGAAATGCGTCACCATTTCTTCACCATCACTGGATCAAAATCCTGGCATTCACTCCCTGAATGGCATTTTGGGTCTACCGAAACCTAATGTACTGTTGTGGTTAAAGGCGGCAGCTCACCACCATCTTCTCAGGACAAGGAATGGACAATAAGTGTTGGCCTAGCCAGCAATGCCCATATTGCAATAAATTAATTTTTAAAAAACACCCTGGGCTAAAAACACTTGTTTCAGCAAGAAGTGACCATACTTGTTTAGACTGGAAAAACCCCTTAAACACAGAACATGCTACTACATAGCAGCCCTAAAATCCACAACAAGATACAAGGGCAAATATTAAAGTTCAGAACCCATTTCTGAATAACTGGGCATTTCTAAAGTAACTCTGTCAATCACTTCTTTCTACCACCTTAAGCAAGGAGTGACACTGAAGCTACTTATGAAAATCAACAGACCTCAAGTTCAAATTACTACCCAAAATCTCTATCATATTTTTAGTAAATTCCATCTTCTACTTTTAGAACTAACCCTAAATTGTTAAATACCTGATGTGCTGGTATATAGGTCAGAGTAACAATGACGGTATCACCAAAGTTGAAATGTTATTGCTCTGTTATTAGCATTACAATTTCATTAGATATCAAACACTTCTGTCTCAAATTGCAATATTATCAGTTTTCAATTGAGCAAACCATTCTCTGACATAAAATAAATCTCCTTAATTTAGGCTGTGTTATTACTACTGTTTGAGCAACTTTTCTTTGATATTTAGCTCAACTCAGAGTGCAGTATACAAATAAGAAATTGATTTGTTTCCCTTAATCTTCCTCGAATGATATCACAAAACAAATGTTATCTGCATCTCAGAACAGATCAGAAGCAAAGCTGAACTCCTCTGTACCTGCAAACACAGGTTGACATCAACCACAGACCAATGTGCCTTTTACACTGACTTTTTTTCCCAACCAAATCCACATTTTCAGTTACGGTTGAAAAGTATAAGTTGATATTTTGGACACAAGTTTTTTCAAACACATTTCAGTTAAAATATCAATAAATAGAAAATAACTTTCAATTCCACTTACAAGAAACAATTCAATGCATCAGTCATTTGCTGTGAAAATAGCAGATAAATTATTACATCATATATACCAAGTGTATTGATATAACAAAAACAATGGGAGTAATCAACAACTTGCAATTTTTTCACCTTGAAAATGCAAAAAACATCTCATTGTCTTTCACTACAGTAAATCAGACAGTAAGATTGTTTTGTCAAATGTTCTCTGGGTTTCAGGTAGATGCAGGAAGGTGAATTAATTCCACCTAAATTCCCATGATTAGATCAATATAACAATAAAGGCTTTGCATCCATACTGACTTTTGGTCAAAATTTAAGATTGGCAGGAGAAGTTTCACCACTAAGGGGAACCAAACATCGGCAGATTTTCATCCATGCTGGTCATAAGCTTTTAAATTTCAAATATTAGGCGATTACTTAAAATTTAACAATAGTGAGATATTGTTCTCTGCATATTACGGAAAACACTCACGTGAACACTAATTATGAACTGATGCTTGACACTATTGTACTAGCCCTGTTAAGGATAAAAGTTGTAAGACATCCACCATAGCAAACAACTGATTTGTGGGATTGTTTTCTTCCTTGCAAATGAATTGCATTTTATATTGCATTCTTGTATTTGTGGAATTTGAAGTGAAACCTATTAACTTGAGCTGACCTTTAAACAATATACCCATGACTGATTTATTCAATCCATGTACAGAGATCAAAGGTTAATAACAAATCAGACCTTGACATAGGGATGACTGATTCCAATTAAACCCGGTCTTCAGAAATTGGCCAGTGTTGAACGCCCCTATCAAGAAATAGAGAGCATGTTCTGATGGAAGGTCACAGACCTGAAACGGTGTCTCTGTTTCTCTCTCCACAGGCGCTGCCAGAGTGAGCTGCTGAGCATTTCCACCATTTTCTGTTTTTAGTTCAAATTTCCAGCATCCGCGGTATTTTGCTTTTGAGTTGCTGTAGAAAGCACGTGTATTTGTGGTATCAATTGAGGCAAAGATCGGGAAAATAAGATCAATTTCCCAGCTGAAAACAACTCAGTTATATTACAGGGCAGCTTCCCTATTACAAGGGAAAATAAAGTATGCAGCAGTAATGCCTTTCTTCTTAGCAGCAATTGCACTTTCACAGCTAAATTTAGTGGTCATGATACTGGCTCCATTCACCAGCCATAAAGCCACTGTGACTATTTCCATGCACCCCAATGTGATTAAATCCCTTTCTGACAGTCTGTTGCCTCTGTCTGGCATCTCAGATTGAGGATACTGCCTCTAACAGCAGCCGGCTAATTAAATAACCAATAGGTCTGTACTCCAAGAACTTCACCAGGAGCAGCAGACACTGCAACTTCTCAGGACCAGAAGCAGCACTGAAAGCCCAGAGTAAAGATAAGCAGTGTGGATTTGCTGGGTTGAAGGGGATAGGAGTGTAGCCATAGTACAAAGCAAAACAAAAGGATTTGAAAAGGGATACCTCTCTGAGGCACAAGTTGATTAATAAAACAGAGCAGCAATAAAATGGTGTATGAAAACTTGCCCAGTTGCATGAATGTTTAGTTATTGCTGCAAACTGAACAACATTAATGCGCATAAGTGTCAATGTAGGGATTAACAATAGTACTGTCACTCGAGTCAGAAGCCTTCAGTTTAAGCCTTATTAAACAAAGCTTGAGCAAACACTTCAGTGTGGTATAGATGGTGCAAGGTGGCACTGAAGCTATCAATCTTCAGGTGATATTCTAAACCACAGCCAAAAGCTGCCCCTCTCAGCAGAACCAGATTGTTATTTGGAGGGGAGCAGAGGAGCTCTCGATGTCTTGGCAAACATTTACTCCTCAAAGAATATCACTAGCAACAAATTACCTGTTGTGTACAAACGGGCAATAGTATTTCATATATTATTATAGTGACTACGCTTCAAAAGAACTTAACTGGCTGTCAAGCACTTTTGGACTTATGATAGGCACTGTACAAATATAATGTTTCATTGTGGCGGGAACTTCAAATTTAGACTACTTGGAATACACCGAATATCTAACATGTATCATGATAGTGACCAATATAATTTTAGTTATCTCAAGTAAACAGCTACAGTGATACAATGTGGTATATTCTCAACAGAAGAAATTTCAAGCTAGAAATCAAAATTGCCACAAGGTGGCACAAGAGATCGGTTCTACAACAGAGAAATCTGTTGGATTAACCCTGAGGCTACAAAAACAATTTCAAATCAGCAAAAAAAAGTATAAAATACTTTTCTATGTATCCACGAATCAATGAAAGAAAATAGACCTATACGATCCCATCTAACCCTTTAACAGATATCAAAATACTCACATTTTCCCTGTCATCTGAATATGACCCAGCATGTAGAAAGCATGCTACACCAAACATTGACTCTTCCATTGTCCTTAATATGTCACTCCCTTTATAAAAGCAGGATTATGATTTTAAACAGTGACTTGATACACTAATTGGAAGCAAGATTTGGCTGTGAGTTATGTCCATCACTTAATTTAATTCAATTTTTGTATTTCCTGCCAATAAGCAGGAAGCAAATTGTAAATTTAGTTGTGTAGGAATGTCAAAAGTTGGAACCACAGTGACTCATGTATTTGGTTTACCAAGGTAACAATGCAACTTGCAAAGAGTTGCAACACAATCAATAGCTTAAATTAAGAAAAATGTTAACCAAGTATAAACCTTTTATAAACATTGTAAAATTAACAAAAGAATTGCTAACATTTCCCTTCCAGCCCAAATATAATTTCACAATTTCATAATAACAAACACAATTACCACCATTTATTCACTGCCAAAGCCTGCAAACATTGCATCAATAGACTGGAATTTGAATTTAGGAGAACTCATTGGTCCAGTATTCAATTTCCATTTCAATTACAAGTGCTACTCAAATTCAAATGCAGGTTAACAAATTCAAAAATATCCTTATGATCATTTGTTAAAAAGCAAAGAAAAACCAAAACAGAAATAGGTTTCCAATCAATTTATATTCACATTAAATTAATTGTGTCAGTACAAAACATGATGATCAGGACGTGCAATTCTTGAAAATTAAAATAATGATCAAGCCATCATTTCTCAGCATCTTGACTCTCATTTATTCCTGGTATAAAAACATTCTCGAACTAAGCCAAATTCTCAATGTTTTTGGTGTTTTGTGCATTCATCAGTTCACTACCAGGTTTCACAGAATGCAGGATTTATTTTTGTTAACGATACTTGTCCATTTGTTCAGTCTCACAAAGTACTGATTAAATGGAACACTGAAAAAGTATGAACAACTGCTAATTGACCCCACTAATACCAACCCTCGTTAGTTGTTCAGACGTTTGGTTGAAGGGTGCTATTTCCGAGCAAACCAGTTTTACAGGTTTTGGGATACAAACAGAGCAAGAGAGAAAAAAACACCCCATTATTTAAACTAATAGGTTTGCAAGTCAAGCTTGCCCTAAAATAATTAATTCAAGATTAAAAATACTTTATTATTTATTTGCACAACTGTAAAACTCAAAAGTCCAAATAATTGTCTTTATTTAAATTATCCAAGCAGAGCTAGTGCTTGTAAGGTGGCATTATAAAAGGCAATTTGCTAATGGGAAATAGCCACAAAATAATGAAAATTCAATAGTTTTGCTCATTGCTAATCACCATCCCCCTTACAGCAGTCTTAACTTCTTAAATTGAAGAAAAGTTAATCCACTCAAATGACAATCCCCAAATAGGCTATGACTTCCAGGTTTTTTCCCCCCCAATATAATTTGTTCAAAAATAGAGAAATTCATCTTTTTTGAGACTTCTCAAATGAAGTTCATGTTCTTGACTCCTTTACTGCAATTCAAATATCATTCATACTAACACATTCCCATATCTTTAATCCTACATATCACAAGTTGTGGGTAGATCTATAAACAAGGCACCAGTAAATAGCCACAATATCATCGTCATGGGCAAGACTGGTACTTTTGTAAATACCATACAAATTATTAAAATTAAAACAGAAGCTTACAAGAAACAAATCTTGCAGTTAAAAAAAAAAAACTAGGAATCAAAAGTCAATTACTTCACTTTGGGAAGAGATCAAATCCATAAATGAACACTTCACCAATCCTACACAAATACCTTGGGTTCATCACTCTCAACTTCCTTTGCACTGCTACTTCTTTCTGTTTGTCCCTCCAAAATAACACTTTGCAGGCGCTGTGATCCTGCATCCAACGGATGAATCTGAAGCAGCGGGTTGCCAGTTGAAATAGCACTCACACCATCTCGCTGCAGCAATGGCTGTGGAGATACTGAAATATGGTGTTAAAATATACAGGTTGTGAAATACCAACTGCACATAAATAAGTTTACATTTGCAGACATATCCTAACACTTTTTTGCCACTTGTATTAATGACAATATTCTTTTATTGGTCAACTCAAGTTGAGAAGTAACAAGATTAAATAAGTAAAAATCCAGATCAGTGATACTAGCAAGCGTACGGAGTCAATAAATGAGATGCTGGTAAAGCAGGTTAGGCAGCATCGAAGGAGTAGGAAAGTCTGCGTTTTGGGCATAAGTTGTTCATCAGGAATGCGGCAGTGGGAAAAGGAGGCAGAGAGATAAATAGGAGTGGGATGGGGGTGAAGGTAGCTGGGAAGGCGATAGGTAGATGCAGACGGGGGGGGTGATAGTGATAGGTCAAAGGAGAAGGTGGAGTGGATAGGGCGGGGGGAGAGAGAGAAGGAAGATGGACAGGTAGTACACTTCAAGAGGGCGGTGCCAAGTTGAGGGTTGGATCTGGGATGAGGTGAGCAGAGGGGAGATAAAGAAACTGGTGGAAGTCAATGTTGTTGCCATGTGGTTGGAGGGTCCCAATCGTCAGGTTGCTTGGATTTGGCAATGGAGACGGCCCAAGACTTGCATGTCCTTGGTCAACTGGGAGGGGGGAGTTGACATGCTTGGCCACAGGGTGGTAGGGTTGTTTGGTGCACATGTTCCAGAGAGGTTTCTGAAAACGTTCCACGAGTTGGCATCCTGTTTCTCCAATGTAAAGGAAACCACAGCAAAAGCAATGGATGCTGTGGATGAGTTGTTTGGATGTGCTGGAAAATCTCTGCCAGATGCAAAAAAAGATCCTTGGGGGCCTTGGAGGTGAGGAGGAAGGTGAGAGTGCAGGTTTTCACCGCTAGAGGCGGCAAGGGAAGGTGCCAGGAGGGGAGGGTGGGTTGTTCCTAACGAGGGAGACACTGAGGGAATACTCTCTGCGGAATGCAGGTAAGGGTGGGGTGGTGGGGCCTGATGGTAGGGACAGAAATGGTGGAGGATAATGCGCGGTATCCGGAAATTTCCGGGGTGGAAGGTGAGGTGGAATATTATCCTGGTTTGGTTGGAGAGGTAGGGTTCTAAGGTGAAGGGCTTTTTGAGAACATTGCAAATTTAGACAACTAAGATTTCCAAGCTAAGTAGCAGTTATGTTTTGTGAAATATAATTTAATTGATTCACTTTTTTTTTTAAGTTTTATTTAGTAGCAGTTATGTTTTGTGAAATATAATTTAATTGATTCACTTTTTTTTTTTAAGTTTATTTACTGGAATCACTCATTTCCCCAAGTGTCTGAACTTAAACTTCATTTTCAGTTCTACTGTGACAGTTGGATTCAAATAAACCTGACAGACCGAATACGTCTATTAAGCATTGCTCCCTGGAAATGTTAAGTCAAACAAATTACCTGTTTGTTTTATTTCAATTTCTAGCAATAGCAACTTTAATATTTGGCGAAAAATATTTGAAGAAAGGCTGGTTTAAAAAAAGAAAGAGCAAACTTGAAAAGAGTCATTGACATAAAATTTATAGAGTGTTCAACACAAACTGTATTATGGGGAACGGACAAGATTGGGAATCCAACTCTAGTGGTAGCAAACACACTAGAATTTTAGCTGAGATGAGGTAAAGAGGAACAGAGGTGGAAATTGGCAGCCTTGACAGAATAGGTTAATGGTTGAAGGTTTCACAGAGTCAAATATGACATATAACTGCAAACAAAGTCTGGCTCCACCTCAGACATTTTACAGCAAGAGGATGGCTATGGAGCAGAGGATGAAGACCAAAGACAACGTTTTTTTGTTCCCAATAGTTAGCTTGAAGGAATTTCTGCTAAAGTGCTTGACACTTCAGAAACAGTAGAGAGGTTAAGAGGTAGCCGTGATTGGAGCTGGTTGTCACTAACATACATATGGAAAGCGACATTCAGATTAAGTCACCAAAGGGCAGCATGCAGATCAGAAAACAAGGATGACAAAGATAGAACTTGGAGTGGGAGCAGGAAGAGAAGCCATAACACATAGCTGATTATCTATCCAGTTGTAGCCAATACTGGAAATGAGTAATTGCAGTTCCATGCAGATTAGCAATAATAGAGAGGTGGAGAAGGATGATAGTGCGGTCAACCATGGCAAAAGTTAGACAGATTCAGAATGACGAGGAGGGAGTGTCTGCCTTTAGTTACTCACATGGGATATTGTTTGTGACTCTGAAAAAAACAGCTTCAACATTGTAACAGAAGCAGAAACCCGCTGGAGTTCTAGGAAAAGATGGGCACAAATTTATGATGTATGGGACAGCATGGACCAGTGCGCTTAACATTGGACTCTTAAGTGCACAGTAATTGTTAATGTTAGTGAGGAACTAAAAGACCATTTAGATTCATTTGGCCCTTATGTAATGAACCAGACTTTATAAAAAAATCTTAAAGTAAGGGAACACTTAGGAAGCAGCGATCATAATATGGTAGAGTTCAGTCTGCAGTTTGAAAGAGAGAAGGCAAAATCGGGTGTAATGGTGTTACAGTTAAATAAAGGTAATTATGAGGGCAGGAGAGGGGAACTGACGAAAATAGACTGGAAGCCCTTCATCAGGAAAGGCTTTTGAAGGGCTTTTGCCCGAAACGTCGATTTTGCCTGTCCTCGGATGCTGCCTGAATTGCTGTGCTCTTCCAGCACCACTGATCCAGAAAATAGACTGGAAGCAGAGCCTAGCAGGGAAGACAGTAGAGCAAAAATGGCAGGAGTTTGTGGGTAAAATTGAGGACACTGTACAGAGGTTCATCCCCAAGAGGAGAAAGATTATCCAGGGAGAGATTTGCCATGGCTGACAAAGGAAGTCAGGAAATCTATCAAAGAAAAAGAGAGAGCCTAAAAAGTGGCCAAGAGCACTGGGAAATCAGAAGATTGGGAAGGCTACAAAAACAAACAGAGGATAACAAAGAGAGAAATAAGGAAGGAGAGAATCAATTATGAAGGTAGGCTAGCCAGTAATATTAGAAATGATAGTAAAAGTTTCTTTCAATACATAAGAAACAAACGACAGGCAAAAGTAGACATTGGGCCACTTCAAACTGATGCAGGAAGCCTAGTGATTGGTGATAAGGAAATTGCAGGAGAACGTAATAAGTACTTTGCATCAGTCTTCACAGTGGAAGACATGAGTAATATCCCAACAAGGAGAAAGTGAGTCTGCAGATGCTGGAGATCAAAGTTGAAACTTTATTGCTGGAACAGCACAGCAGGTCAGGCAGCATCCAGGGAACAGGAGATTCGACGTTTCGGGCACAGGCCCTTCTTCAGGAATTCTGAAGAAGGGCCTGTGCCCGAAACGTCGAATCTCCTGTTTCCTGGATGCTGCCTGACCTGCTGTGCTGTTCCAGCAATAAAGTTTCAACTAATATCCCAACAATTAAAGGGAGTCAGGGGGCTGAGTTGAGTATGGTTGCCATCACAAAAGAGAAAGTGCTAGAAAAGCTAAAAGATCTTAAAATGGATAAATCTAATGGCCCCGATGGGCTACATCCTAGAGTTCTGAGGGAGGTGGCTGAGGAAATAGCGGAGGCATTGGTTGAGATCTTTCAAAAGTCACTGGAGTCAGGGGAAGTCCCGGATGATTGGAAGATCGCTGTTGTAACCCCCTTGTTCAAGAAAAGATCAAGACAAAAGATGGAAAATTATAGGCCAATTAGCCTAACCTCAGTTGTTGGTAAAATATTCAGAGCAATTGCTGAAGAGGATTAGCTTCTAAGAACCATTTTTTGTGCGAGTTATGACTCCAATCGGTGGACAGCTTTCCTCTGATTCAAATTGACTTCAAATTTGCTAAGACCCTTTGATGCCACACTTGTTCAAATGCTACTCTGACACCAAGTGCAATCTCTTTCACTTCACCTCTGTTAGCGTTTTTCATGCAAAGACCAATGCATTCATGTTCTGAACCTGTGGTCCTCAAACTTGACATCAGTGTACCCAGTTGTCTTTTGCCATTTCTTCTGATATAGTATAGTATGAATTGAATTGTTTGAGGAATTGTATAATGGTGCAGACCTCAGGAGGAGTCCAAAGATACTGGTGGCTGTTGATGGTTGCAAACACTTCAAACTTTCCTTTTGTATTGACAGTGTCGTTCTGACTACTTTCTAAACGGTGAGAAAATTCATAAAGCCAAAGTACAGAGGGATCTGGGAGTGCTAGTTGAGGATTCTCTAAAGGTAAACATGCAGGTTGAGTCAGTGATTAAGAAAGCGAATGCAATGTTGTCAATTATCTCAAGAGGGTTGGAATTTAAAAGCACTGATGTGCTACTGAGACTTTATAAAGCTCTGGTTAGGCCACATTTGGAGTACTGTGTCCAGTTTTGGTCCCCACACCTCAGGAAGGACATACTGGCACTGGAGCATGTCCAGCAGAGATTCACACGGATGATCCCTGGAATGGTAGGTCTAACATATGAGGAACGGCTGAGGACCCTGGGATTGTATTCATTGGAGATTAAAAGATTAAGGGGAGATCTAATAGAAACTTACAAGATAATACATGGCTTGGAGAGGGTGGACGCTAGGAAATTGTTTCCGTTAGGCGAGGAGACTAGGACCCGTGGACACAGCCTTAGAATTGGAGGGGGTAAATTCAGAACAGAAATGCGGAGACATTTCTTCAGCCAGAGAGTGGTGGGCCTGTGGAATTCATTGCCACAGAGTGCAGTGGAGGCTGGGACGCTAAATGTCTTCAAGGCAGAAATTGATAAATTCTTGACGTCACAAGGAATTAAGGGCTAGGGGGAGAATGCAGGTAAGTGGAGTTGAAATGCCCATCAGCCATGATTGAATGGTGGAGTGGACTCGATGGGCCGAATGGCCTTACTTCCGCTCCTATGTCTTATGCTCTTATGGACTAAATTACCTGAAATCCTTGTGTCTCTGGCTCGTTTCATTGCATCAAATAGCTGGAAACAGAGATTCTTATGTTAAGCTACATAAAGTCTGAATGCTGGCACTTATGGTTAAGAAAAGTTTGAATTTTCATTACAAATCTTGTTTTGTTTTTAGTTAGCATTTAGCTAAAATCCAATTTTAAATAAAATCCCCAGCCTTATGAAGGATTTTAACAAGGCTTATGTCAGAAGAGAAGCAAGGCTTAATTAATCAAAGAAGCAGCTCAAACCAGTTCTTCTCTAAATGGACCAGATATACCTTTTGTGTCAGCATAATTTCAGGTCTTTGGGTAGATAGTTTGGTGGAGCAGAATGAAAAATAATAGAAACTGATCAGAAAAATACAGCAATAATCATGGTAGACTAATCTACATAAAGATGGGCAAAAGTGGCCTTGATGAAGAGTTCACAATGTTTTTGGTGTAGTTTCTTGGAATAGTATGTTCTGAAAGATAGCAAATACATCTCCTTTATTCAAAACAAAAGGGAGACAGAAAGCAGGAAACTTCAAGCCAGTTAGCTTAACATCGGTCGAAGGGTAAAATGCAAGAAGCTATTATGGAAGAAATTACAGCAGGGCACTAAGATAAGTTCAAGGTAATCAGATGAAATCAACAGTTTTGTGAACAGATATCATGTTTAACAAATCTACTGAGTGTTCATGGAGAAAATAACACATGCTGAGGATAAAGGGGAACGCATGGATGTACTGTATTTAAAATCCCAGGTGGTCTTGGATAATGTGCTACAAAAGGTTATTGCACAAATTAAAAACTCAATGTAGGCTAACAGGAAATATAAATGGGTCTTTTTTCAGGTTGGCAGGATGCAAGGAGAGATGTGTCACAGGGATCAGTGTTCGGACATCAACAAGTTACATATGAACGACTTGAATAAAGGGAGATGGGAATGGTTGCCAAATTTGCTGATGACAAAGATAGTTGGGAAAACAAGTTGCAAAGAGGACACAAAGATATCAGAAGCTACAAACAAGTTGAATGAGTGGGCAAAGATCTGGGAAATGGAGTATATTGTGGCATAATGCAATTGCCTGGTTAAGCAGGAAGAAAAAAAGAAATCCTCTTATTGGAATGATGAAAGATTAGAGCTCTGAGATGCAGTGTGATATGGGCATCCTACTACAAAAGGTACATGATATAAATACAAAAGCCAGCACAATATTATTATTTATTGCAAGAGGGACTAAGGAAGTTTCACTTGAGTTATACAGGACTCTTATGAGATCACATCTGGAGTATTGTATAGAGTAGCAGCCCCCCTTAAGGAACGATATAACTCAATTGCAACTTACAAAGATAGGTTGAATGTGAAGATGGTATTTCCACTATGACAGAATTGAGAATTAGGGGTCACTTGTCAAAAAATAAGGGTTTGTCCATTAAAACAGTGACAAGACAACTTCTTTGAGTCTTCAGAGTTCTCTTCATTAACAAAAAAGGTGAAAGTGAAGTCTACGAGTATTTTTAAGGCAGCAGTACATACACCCCCTTGCCTAACAAAAGTGTAAGATTATCAGGAACAAATGAGAATGTGGATCGGATAACAATCAAATTAGCCATGACCATATTAAAAAGCAAAATAGGCTAGAAGGGTAGAATTGCCTACTTGTGCTCTTTTGTTGTACTCCTGCAAACGTTTTGTCGTCAATTTGGAATTACATTTAGGTGCCGAACAATGAATTTTCAGACAGCAGGACAAGCAACTTTAGCTCATAGGTACTAACACCTAGAGTTCTTTTACTGAAGTTGCGCTAATTCAGGGAGGTCACACTCATTAGCATATTCATCCGGTACCACATGATTTTGAAAGAAAGAAATGTTGTCACAAGAAAATGTAATAACAGTCACAAAGAATGTGATTGATAGACATAAATATATCAATGATTTCTCTTAATCTCAAAATTTGCAACATTATCGTGAACTTGGATTTTTCATGAGTCAAACATTCATGAGTAATCAATTTTACAAATTTAACAGACAAGCATTTTGGTGCTTATGGTGGAACTTGCATTTGAATCAAAACTGCTATTACCAACTTTTTATACGCTTACTCCTTTTTTTTAAACCACTATTGCACAAACCATGGCTTGCCAAATAAAAGAGGTGTTATTTTGCAAAATAAATCTTCAAATTTAGCACTAATAGATGATTAACATACAAAATTGATCTACTTTCTTTTGATAAGTTGTCACTGATTAAAGAGTGAGTCTTTCGGTTTGAAATTTGTTTTATCTTGCCAATGTAAAAGAAGTAAACCTTGTAAAAATTCAACAACTACATACGGTAACATTACTGTGTAACTGCATCTAATGATGGAATGATTGATAATCAAAAAGCAGCTCTGAAAATCTAAAATAACCCTTCAGAAAGTCTTAAAAGCACACCTTGAAATTAAAAAAAAAATCAATTTAGTGTCTCTTTTCTTTTGCCTTGTATGCCATAAGCTGAGAACTTCTGTGGTTTCAGCAACTCAAATGGTAAAACTTGCATAATTTCGATCATCTTTCAACTAAGTCAATGGAGCATGCTGAAATACCAGTATGCTAAGAAAATGGTTTATACCAACAGATTCATAGATATCAAACTCCTAAGTTCAACTGTGATAATTACTGGTAATAAAGTGCTGCAATTTCAGCAAATTTCACATTAATCATTCTTCCATTGAAGTTTATTCAAATGCTTCTTCCAAATAATAAAATGCCTCCTTGCACGCCCTCTTTCCATGCTGTATTCAATTCATAACCAGTCCAAATCATTCTCTGCTTTGTCACAGATGTAAGGTAAAATTAAATCTCAACTACTTTTCACCTCAAGTCAAAATCAGCAAGGCATGGTTTGATTTACTCCTTTCAATTTCAATGCCTTACTAAAATAAGCCAAAGGATGTTCCCCAAAACCTTTCTCAAATTCCAATTTTCACAAAATCAAAGATAAGGCTTATTTTGAAAATATTTAAAAAGCAAAGGAATTGTTGCACTATTCCACACAGAGGAAATTAAGGAAGACAGGATAGGAGAGCTAAGAAGTTATAAATTAAATGTTTGTTAAATCCAAAAAGTATTAAAAATCGGTTGACTTGAATTACAATTTAATAGAGGCAGGCAAAGTGTGGGTTTCATTCCAGCCAGCAATTTGGAGAGAGACATGGAGATTTCAAGGTGAGCTGGCAATTCAGCCTGGAGAACTGCCCCACCTATACAGGTTCAACAACTTAGAATCTTATAATTGTGTATTTTTGAAAAAAAAACAAATCAGCTCCAATTACAGTCACATGACAAAAGATCGGAACAGATGGTCCATCTCAATTTGAACTAATAGTATAAATTTAATACTCCTTTGGTCCTCAACTGTAAGGTGACTGGGCAACTGTAAAAGCATTAGTGATTATTTTACTATGATAGATCTTGTCCTCTGTCTCCAGAATTAGCTGTAAGCACACAGCTCATCTTAGTGTCTTTGTGTCATGTATAAATGGAATTTCTTTACATTTAACAAACTGCAGACTGGGATTACTAGTTAGTTAGCAAGTGAACAAAAGCTGAAACACATTTCCCCATCCCATGTCAATAAAAATTAATAAAATACATCTCCAACAACAACGTACAAGACCATTACCTGCAGCCTGTAATTCCAAATTCACATCTGAATTCAGCTGACCCACGTAAGACAATGTTCCTCCATTAGCATCTGTAGTCACACATACTATTCTGAAATTAATAAAAATTGCAGTTGAAATAAGCTTCAGGAATGAAACTGAAAATCAAAGTCACGCTAATTATTTTGCTGTTCAAAACAAAAAATATTTTAATCAACTGTCCCCATGTATTACTCAAGTAACAAAGTTGGACACTCATAGCTGACATTAAACAAAGCAATCAAAACAAAGGAAATAATGTTAGCTTTAACGTAAAGCAGAAAAGGATTTACATGAATTGCTGACCCATCAATAAAAAAAGTTTTTTTTAGTTCTCATATTTAGGTTGAAATTACTCAAATCTAATAACATGAATTATTTTTCAGGACATTCTGAATTAAGATTTATTTTTCTTGGCTGTCTTAGAATAGTTTTTAGCTTATGCAACAGGATCCTGAACTCAATGCTGGGGAACATTTCGGAATTCATTTCATTGGAGCTCTGCAAAAGCCACTCCTTAGGAATGCAGGAGAGAACTAATTAATACATGAAGTCAGAGATATAGACCTGTAAAATTATTTCACTGTAAAACTTGAGTTAAGCAGAAATGGAAAACATTTGATCAATATTTGAGAAAATATTTACAGGGTCACTTAGGTTTTTTGAGTAACTAAAAGCACTGACCACATTCGTTTTAATACATTGCAGCATTAAGACCACTCAAGCACTGAAATAAACAGCAATCGAAAAATGAAAGAAAGAGTTAGGTTAAGATGAAAGCCACTATAGCCAATAAAAAAAAAGGAAATGACAAACTCATATAGTCTGGTAATGTCATTATTCCACATTTCTGCAATATAACATTGAAAGTAGCATTTTTTGTGTGTGCAAGCTGTTTGCAATCTTGAAAATAGTATCAACTATTATTTTTATTTTATACAGATTTAAATAAGCAGCTCATCAATGTTCAATTTGGACTCCACTGTGGCCACTTGCTTTCAAACCTGACTAAAACCTTCATCCAAATATGGACAAGAAAGTTGAATTCCAGGAATGAGACGAGAGCAGTTCTCCCTGATACCAAGGAGGTTTTAAGGCATGTGCGACACCAAGGAATCTTGGCAAAATTAAAGTCAATGGAAATCAGGGCAAAAAAGTATCTTGACACAAAGGGAGATATCTGTAGATGTTGAAGGCTAATTATTTCATATCCACAACATTTCCCAAAAGAACACCTGTAGGTAACATCCAGGTTTAACAATCTTCAGTTGTTTCATTATTGACCTTCCTGCCACCAAAACATCAGAATTCTGCATCTTTCCTGCCAGTTCCATTCACAACTCCTTAGATGTTGAAATAGCCCATGCTTGCACACAGCAAAACCTGGACAACATTTTGTCTTGACAGATAAATGGCAAGTAACAAATGCACAACACAAGTGCTAGGCAAAGGACATCTCCCACAAGAGAGAATCCAATAATCTCCCCATGATATTCCACTGGATTACCATTGCTGAATCTCAATAATTAAAATCCCAGCAGCTGCAACTGATCAGAAACCTAACTGGATCTGTCACAGAGTTGTAGAGCTGTACAACACGGAAAGAGACTTTTCAGTCCAATTCGCTCGTGCTGACAAGATATCCTAAATTAATCTAATCTCATTTGTCAGCATTTGGCCCATATCCCTCTGAACCCTTCATAATCATATAACCACCCAGATGCTTTTTAAATGCTGCAATTGTACCAGCCGCCACCACTTCCACTGGCAGCTTATTCCAAATACGCATCACCCTCTGCATGAAAAAGTTGCCCTTTAGGTCACTAAATCTTTCCCCTCTCACCTTCAAGTGATGCTCTCTAGCATTGGACTCCTCCACCCCAGGAAAAAGACCTTGGCTATTCACCTTATGCTACATGACTTTATAAACTTCTATAAGGTCACCTTTCAGCATCTGACACAAAAGGAAAACAGCCCCAGCCTATTCAGCCTTTCCCTATAGCTCAAACCCTCCAACTCTGGCAACATCCTTGTAAATGTTTTCTGAACCTTTCACAACATCCTTCCTATATCAGGGAGGCCAGAACTGAACAGCGTATCCCAAAATTGGCCTAGCCAATGTCCTGTACAGCCGCAACATGACCTCCCAAGTCCTATACTCAATGTATTGAAGCGTTCTAAACACCTTCTTCACTATCCTATCTACCGGGGATTCCACTTTCAAGAAACTATGAACCTGTACTCCAAGGTCCCTTTTTTTAAAGCAACACTCCCCAGGACCTTACAATTAAGTGCCTAAGTTCTGCCCTGATTTTTCTTTTCAAAATGCAGAACCTCACATTCATCTAAATTAAACTGGAGTCATAGAGGCTACAACAGCAGGTCAGAGGACAAGGGTTGTGCAAACAAGTAACCTCTCAATTCCCAAAGCTGCTCCAACTGTAGGTTAAGTGTGAGATAAAATACAGTACTTCTTACTTGTCTGGTTGTTGCTCAGCTGCACTCACTCAAGAGGTTTTACACCATTCAAGACAAAGCAGTTAATTTGTTTTGCACTTATCCATCACCTTAAATATTTGTTCTCTATGCTTATGACAACAGAGTCAACAGCACCTTTACATTAATCATAGCTACTGAGCAGGTACATTAGGAGCAATATCTTGACATCATAAGATGAAACTAGGACTTAATCATGTAACGTCTCAAGGAAGTTTTCTCCTACATTCTCTCTCTCGTGTACTGTGTCATCTTAACTGTGGCGACCAATTTTTCCCAGCAAAGCAAAGAAAGCTTGGAAATAGGTTGTTTTTTTGTTTTCTGTTGACTTATTTTCTGTTATTGACTGCAACTTCTTGGATTGAAACAGTGCGTGATTGTGTAGTTTCCAAAGTCAACAATTTCAAAATTATATCTCAACCAATGTGACTCCCTTCATGGAAGAACGAAATGCAAAGATTTAGAAATCAAATTCTAAAAGTTATTTTCTGATGATCATTCATTTTACTCAAAAAAAAAGAAGAATTTTCATTGTGTGGAGTACAGATATAGTGACAGATATAAAATGGAGAGAGATTGAAAAAGTTATTCTAAGGAGAATAAATTGCCAACTTGAATTTAAAACTTGATTTAAAATAAAGAACTCACGAAGGAGCTGTGGTAACCCCCGCATTCATAAGATTACGAAATTCAAACTCAGTTCTCCCACAATGGACAGGACAAAGAAACTATGCAGGTCCAGTTACACTAAACAAAAAGAAAAATCGGCATCCTGACAGTTTCTACAAAAATACACCCAAAAGCACTTTTAATTTAGAACAGTAAACTACTGCTCATAAAAGAAAAACTAAATAAATGTGATAGTTTGATTTATCCACCATTATTTACGGTTAGTATTATTCTCCACATAAACAAACAGAACAAGTGATGCATTATTTCAGAAAATGCTCCCCAAAAATTTTGATGTTGATGCATCCGGACAGCTATTAGATAGCTATACAGCACATTGATTCGGCCAGTTTTGGAATGTTGTGTGCAGTTCTGGTCTCCCTCCCATCGGAAGGATGTTGTGAAACTTGAAAAGGGTGCAGAAAAGATTTACAAGGATGCTGCCAGGATTGGAGGGTTTGAGCTATTGAGAAAGGCTGAATAGGCTGGGACTGTTTTCCCTGGATTTTACGGTTTATAAAATCATGAGGGGCATGGATAGGGTAACTAGATCTGGTCTTATCCCTGGCATGGAGGAGTCCAGAACTACAAGGCATAGGTTTAAGGATAGAGAGGGGAAAGATCTAAAAGGGACCTAAGGAGCAACGTTTCACTCAGAGGGTTGGAATGGGCTCCCAGAGGAAGTGGACGAGGCTGGTACGATTACAACATTGAAAACCAATCTGGACGGGTATATGGATAACAAGGGCTTAGAGGGATATGGGCCAAATGCTGGCAAATGGGAATAGATTAATTTACGATATCTCAACTTTTTCACAGAGAAGGTAGCACAGGTATGAAATAAGCTGCCAGAGGAAGTTGTGGAGGCTGGTACAATGGCAACATTTAAGAGACATTTGGATGGGTATACGAATAGGAAGGGTTGGTCAGCATGGACAAGTTGGACCGACGGGTCTGCTTCCGTGCTATACATCTCGATGACTCAATGTTACAATGTCAGCAAGAAATACTTCAGTTATCTTACCAATGCCACAACAAAATTCCTCACATTTTGGTTGGATCTTAACTGAGAAAGAAAACACCGAAAAAACCTTCTTGAGAAGATGCTTCTATGTACTATAAAAACAAATATGGACATAACATGAAAATATTAACAAATATTGACAAGAAAATCTGCTGAAAAAAAAGCACCCTTTTAAAAAAAAATTGTTCCAACTTAATATAATCAGATGGTAATAAGACAGGGCAAAAAACTGAAGTGATAGTTGGGAAACACTTTGCACCTAGTGATCATAATTCTATTTGTTTTAAAATATTATAAAAAAGATAAGCCTTCCATAAAAATAAAACTTTTAATTAGAGTAAAGCAAATTTTAATAGTACGAGACAAAAGCTTTCAAAAAATTGATTGGAGTAGACTGTTCACGGTTAAAGGGATGCCTGATAAGTGGGAGGCTTTCAAAAGTGTGATAACAGGAGTTTAACGGAATTATGATTTCTGATAGAGTGAAAGGTAAGGCTGGTACAATTAGAGAACAACAAATGAATATAGATATTGAGGCTCTTGTCAAGAACAAAAAAAATCATATATTGGATATAAACAACTGGGTTCAAATGAATCTCTTGAACAATATAAAGAGTGTAGGGGCATTCTTAAACAGGGAGATCAGGACGGCAAAGTGAGGATATGAGATAGCCTTGGTAATAAGGTTAAGGAGAATCCAAAGAGATTCTACAAATACATTAAGAGCAAGAAATTAACGAAAGACAGAGTAGGGCCCCTTAAAGATCAAAAAGGTCGTATTTGTGTTGAACCTCAGAAATTGGGAGAGATATAAAATTAATATTTCACATTTTTTTTAAGTTGCGAAGAAATGGTTTTGAACACAGCTCACGTTAGACAAGTCGAGGTGCTGGAAGTCTTAGAAAACAAAGCCAGAAAAATCCCCGAACCTAATTTAGTGTATCCCCCACCACTTTGTGGGAAATTAGGGAGGAAATTTGAGGGCCCCTTGCAGAAATATTCATATCATCTAAAGATAGGGGTGAGATGTCAAATGACTGGAGGGTGGCTAAGCTGTGCCTTTCTTTAGGAAGGGATGCAAGGAGAAGCCTAAGAACTATCGACCTGTGGATCTGACTTCAGTGGTAGGTAAGCTGTTCGAACGGATTCTGAAAGACAGGATTTATGTGCATTTGGAGAGGCAGGAGTGATCATGGACAGTCAGTATAGTTTTGTGCAAGGGAAATGGTGTCTCACAAACGCGATTAATTTTTTTTTGAGCAAGTAACCAAGATGATTGATGAAGGCAAAGTGGACATTGTTTACTTGGACTTTAGTAAAGCCTTTGACAAGGTACTAATTAGTCTACTATGCAGAAAAGTTAGATCACATGGGATTCAGGGTAAGGTTATGAATTGGATACAAAATTGGTTTAACAGTAGGAGACAGAATGGTGGTGGAGAGTTGTTTGTCGGACTGGAGGCCTGTGATCAGTAGTGTTCTGCCAGGATCAGTGCTGAATTCACATTCTTTTTGTCATTTATATAAATGATTTAGATAAGATTAGATTAGATTAGAATACTTAGTGTGGAAACAGGCCCTTCGGCCCAACAAGTCCACACCGCCCCACCGAAGCGCAACCCACCCATACCCCTACATTTATCCCTTACCTAAGGCTACGGACAATTTAGCATGGCCAATTCACCTGACCTGCACATCTTTGGACTGTGGGAGGAAACCGGAGCACCCGGAGGAAACCCACGCAGACACGGGGAGAACGTGCAAACTCCACACAGTCAGTCGCCTGAGGCGGGAATTGAACCCGGGTCTCTGGCGCTGTGAGGCAGCAGTGCTAACCACTGTGCCACCGAGCCACCCACTATAAGATTATAGAAAACATGGTAAGTAAGTTTGCAGATGACACCAAGATTGGTGGTATAGTGGACAGTGAAGATGGTTCTCTAGGATTACACAGAGATCTTGATCAATTGGGTCAAAAGGGTGAAACGTGGCAAATGTAGTTTAATTTGGATAAATGCGGAGGTATTGCCTTTGTTTGTTTCAACAAAATGTAAGATTTAGACAATTAAACGTAGGTCCTTGGGTAGTCTCGCAGAACAGAGACACCTAGGGGTTCAAAGACATAATTCTTTGACGTCTGCATGACACACATAGATAGGGTGGTTAAGAAGGCATTTACTATGCTTTCCTTCATTGTTCAGACCGGAGTACAGGGATTTTATATTAAGGTTGGACATTGGTGAGTACTCTGTCCAGGCTAGTTGCCCTGATATAGGAACGATATTATTAAGCTAGAGAGGTATCAGAAGAGATTTATCAGCATGTTGCTGGGAATGGAGGGTCTGAGTTGTAAGGAGAGGCTGGAACGTTTGTCACTGGAGTGTACGAGGTTGAGAGATGACCTTATACCAGTTTATAAAATTGAGAGTATACACAAGGAGAATTACAGGTGTCTGTTCCCGACGGTGGGGGCATATTCAAGACTTGCGGGGATATTTTTAAGGTGAGGAGAAAAAGATTTAAAGACACAGAGTACCTTTTTCAAACACAGGAAAGTGATTCATGTGTGGAATGGACTTCCAGAGGAAGTGGTGGATGCGGGTACAGTTGCAACATTTAAAGTACATTTAGATAAATAGATGAACAAGAAATGTTTGGAGGGATATGGGCTAAGCGCAGGCAGGTGGGACTAGCTTAGTTTGGGATTATGGTCAGCATGGATTGGTTGGACTGAAGGATATGTTTCTGTGCTATATGGCTAATGATTCAACTGAAAAAAAAGGAAGAAACTACATTGCCTTTGTTTGAACATTGATGTGTCAAGGGCTTACGATACATTTCAAAGTTACTTTATAACACATCAAAACAGGTCGTTACTTTGTTAACAAGGATAACACAACATTAGAGCTGAAAATGTGTTGCTGGAAAAGCGCAGCAGGTCAGGCAGCATCCAAGGAACAGGAGAATCGATGTTTCGGGCATAAGCCCTTCTTCAGGAAGCCTGAAGGGCTTATGCCCGAAACGTCGATTCTCCTGTTCCTTGGATGCTGCCTGACTTGCTGCGCTTTTCCAGCAACACATTTTCAGCTCTGATCTCCAGCATCTGCAGCCCTCACTTTCTCCCCTAACACAACATTAGATACAAGATTTTGTTACTTGGGTAAATTATGACAAAGTTCATGTATAGGGTTACCCGACTCCAAATTCGCAGAACAGTTTTGTGGTTACAGTTACCCAGGGTTTACTGTGTCCGGAACATATTATAGGGAACTTTCCGGAACCAAGGACCAGCATGCTACTGGGAAGATACATCTCCCATTGAAATGAATGGGTTTGCACCTTTCCACAGTAGGTCCTGGAACATATCCCCTGTGGATATGGGGTGGATTACTGTCCAGTACAGATAGGTATCAAGGTCACAGGCATGAATCTTGCCTATGAAAATGTGGATGTACGTGATTCATAAAATACAAGTAGAAATCCTGAAGTACACTTTTTTTAAAAAAAAGTTACCTCACATAGAAATAGAAGTAAGGAAACATGCCACCTGGCCCAATCAGCAATGTTCCACTCTAGCCTCCTCTTCCTTTGACTTATGGCACAATAGCTCAGTGGCATTGTTGCCTCAGTGCCAGGGATCCAGGTTCAATTCCACCCTTGGGCAACTATGTGCAGTGTGCATATTCTCCCCATGTGCGGGGGCTTCCTCTCGTTTCCTCCCACAGTCCAAAGACATGCAGGTTAGGTGGATTGGTGATGTTAATTTGCCCATAGAGTCCAGGAATGTGTAGGTTATGTGGGTTAGCTATAGGAAATGCAGGATTGTAGGGTAGGGGAGCGAGTCTGGGTAGGATGCTCTTCGGAGAGTTGGTATGGCCTTGTTGGGCCGAATGGCTTGTTTCCACGTTGTAGGGATTCCATAGATTCTTGCCAGTCAACCTACCTTCTCCCCAAATCTATCTTTCCTCGAAGCACATCTATGTGATTTGCCTCAACCACTCCTTTTGGCAGCAAATTCCACAGTCTCCAAACATTTCTTCTGAATTTCTTATTTGATTTCGTAATAACAATTTACATTGATGGCATCTAACTTTGCTCTACCCACATGTGGAAACAGTTTGTGACAAGAACCCAGCAAAATCTTCCATAAATTTTAAAAGTTCTCTACCATGATCAAAGAACTACAGTACTATTTATCCTTTCCTAATAAAGATCATCTCTTAATTCAGGAACCATCCTGATAAATCTTTCTTATATATTGTCAGAGGCTAAGGGGTGACCTTATAGAGGTTTACAAAATCATGAGGGGCATGGATAGAGTAAATAGACAAGATCTTTTCCCTGGGGTGGGGGAGTCCAAAACAACAGGGCATAGTTTTAGGGTGAGGGGGGGGGGAAAAAGGTATAAAAAGGGACCAGAGAGCAACATTTTCACGCAGAGGACGGTGCCTGTATGGAATAGGTAGTGGTGGAGGCTGGTATAATTACAACATTTAAAAGGCATCTGAATGGGTATATGAATAAGGGCTTGGAGGGATATGGGCCAAGGGCTGGCAAACTGGACTAGATTAGGCTAGGATATTAGGTTAGTCTGGCATGGATGAGCTAAACCCAAGGGTCTGTTTCTATGCTGTACATCTCTACGACTGTGACCCTATGACCCACAGACTGCAGTGAAGGCAGACAACTGTACCTCATCCTAGACCATCATGGAAGCCAACCTTCTATCTGTGGTCTCCATGTATATGGTTTGTTGCCACAGAAAGTCTGCCAACTTCACAGCACCACCACACCCCAAATAAAGCTCTCCTACAACCTATTCCATCAACCAGAAGATATGGAAGCTTAAACACACACACCGGCAGGTTCAGGGACAGTTTCTTCCGGTCTTTATTAGACAGATGAATGGACACTAACTGCAAATAATGCTCATCAGGTTAATGTCGATCTTGCCTAGCACATGCTCTTAGCGACACAAGTGTCTGCCTTTAACCTTTTATTTTAAAACCGTACGATCTATGTCCTTGCTCACTATGATCTGCCTATACTGCTCGCAAACAAAGCTTTTCACTACACTTTGTTACATTTAACAATAAATTGAATGAAATCAAGCGGCACTGGATTTAGAATGACTTACTCACTGATTTGATTCATTTATTTTTTGTCACATACATTTGTTACAAAATACAGTGTTAGTGCTGCATAGTGTGGCCACTCTCTGATGCCATCTTTAAATACAGAGAAAGAAAGAAATAAAAGGTGTCTAACTTTACAGCCATTGACACTCAGTTTGAGTTCTATCAAGGCTATTCAACTTCCAACCTCATTAATCTTTGTCCAATTATGAACAAAGAAGTCAAACTGAGTGACTGCCCTTGATAAAACAGTGCATTTGACCAAGCATGGGTGGCATCCAGTTGTAGGAGCGAAATAAGACTTCGTGGGAATCAGGCAAAAGTCCCACTGGTTGGAGTCAAACCTAGCACAAAAGGACAATATTGTTAAAGGTCAGTTGTCTCAGCTCTAGGACATCTCCGCAGGAGTTCCTCAGTAGCATTAGTAAAACATCACAGCATCCAGACCATTGAGTCTGCTCTGCCATTTAATTAGATCATAGTTCATTTAATAAGATCATAGTTCATTTAGTAATCCTTTATATAATTTCTTGCCTTTCCCATGTAACCCTTGATTCCCTGATTAAAAATATTCAAGACTTTAATACAAAATGAACTAGCCTTTACTAGCCTCTATGGTAAAGTGTTCATCAGATTCACTACCTTTGAAAGAAGAATTTCCTCTCCATCTGTCTTAAAAAAGGACAACACTTTACTCTTAGGATTATGCTCTCTGGTCCTTGACTCCCCCAAAGTTGAAACAAGCTTTCCATACCTACCCAGTAAAGTCCACCAAGAATCATGTTTCAATAACGTAACCTCTCATTCTTCTAAACTCCAATAAACACAGGCCCAATTACAAATGTCATTTCTCCATACCTGGAATCAACGTAGTGAACCTTCACTGGGCTGCCTCCAGTCCAGTATATCTTTCCATAAAGGGACTCAAATTTTTTCATATTATTGTAGCTGCGTTCTGATTAATGCCTTGTATAGCATTAGCAAGTCTTCACTTTTATATTCCATTCCCACTGAGATAAAAAGGTCAACCTCCCATTTGCCTTCCACATTACCTACCAAAATTGCATTCGAGGTTTTCACGATTTGTGAACAAGGAATCCAAAAACCTCTCTTGGGTCAATGGTCTTTAGCTGCTTCAATTATTGTCCTTTCATTGCAAGGTCAGACATGGAGATGTTTGCTGATGACTGCACAACATGCAGCACCTTTTGTGACTCTGCTGAGACTGAAGCAGTCCATATGCAACTACAACAAGACCTGAACGATACCCAGGTTTAGGCTGATAAGTAGCAAGTAAAATTCAATTCACAGAAGTGCCAGGTAACAACCATCTTCAGCAAAATCCAATCTAACTATTGCCCTTTGATAAGACATTACAGTTACAGAATCATCCCCACCATCAACACACTGGTGGCTACCATTGACCAGAAAATGGAACTGGATGAGCCAAATATTTATTGTGGCTACAAGAACAGGTCAGAAGGTAGGAATCATGCAGCAGTTAATTTGCCTTCTGACTCCCCAAAAACAACTACAAGGTACAAGTCAGTGGTGTATTGAATACTAGGAGAAAGGGAGGTCTGCAGATACTGTAGATCAGAGTCGAGTGTGTGTTGCTGAAAAGCACAGGTCAGGCAGCATCTGAGCAGGAGAATCGATGAAGGGCTCTGGCCTGAAACGTCAATTCTAGTGTATTGAATACTCCCCAGTTTCCCAGATGTACACAGCTCCAACAACACAAGAGATCTGACACTATACAGGACAAAACTAATTGACAATGTATCTACAAACATTCACTCCCTCCACCAGTGATACCCAATGCAGCATCTACAAGGCACACTGCAGAAATTCACCAAGGCTCCATAGAAAGTATATTTCAAAGTCATGATTACCAACATTTAGAAGGACAATGGCAGTAGTTACATGGGAGCATGCCCATCTCCAAGCCACACAAAATTCTGACTTGGAAGCGATTTGCCATTCAGTCAAAGTCCTGGAAATCTGTCCCTAATAGCACTGTGCGTGCATATACAGCTAATGAACTGCAATGGTTCAATAAGGCAGCTTGCCATCACCTTCAAGAGAAACCAGGGATGAGCAATGAATTCTGTCCAACCCAGCACCACACACATCCTATGAATGAATAAAAACTTAATAACAAAGTCATTGAATAAATCCAAACACTTAAGTTGTTGAATCAAATATCTGGAGTTAAAGCTGAGCCGGCTTCTGTTTGAACGGGGCTGGATGCCCAGTTATCTGAAACATCTCTCTGCCCGATGTTTTTGAACTTCTTGAAACCTCAGTCTACCACCGATCCTTCGAATCGTACAGACATATTTAGAGGACAGATTGCTGCACGCGAGCCATTCAATCAACAGCTGCTCGGACCAGTTGGCCCGTTTCTGTGCTGGTATATATCCTATATCGGTGTTCTGACCAACCCCCGTACCTGTGCTGACCATCAAAATTCTCCAAGGAGACGGTGACCGGCACACTCCCGATGAAAGTGGCCGTGTCCCCGCCCGCACTGCTACCGCAATAGGCCGGCACCGCACCGCTACCACCTCCACCGGCGGCGGCAGTAGCAGCAGCAATGTGAGTGGCCGGCTCCGTCCTAACAGCCGCTTTCCTACTCGGTTGAACGGCAGCGAAGGGGGACGAGGCGAAATCGGTCCGCAGCGGGGCCTGCGGTTGCCCGGCTACCGCCTCTACCTCCTCCGATTGCAGCTCCATATTCACGCGCAACGGGGCACGACCCAGGCCGCCTGCCAATAGAAACACAGAGCTCGATGGTGGGCGAGCCAAGCCGGCGCCAGCCAATACGAGCAGAGAGCCCAAGTTGAGGGCGGGGACGTTATTAAGCGGCAACCAGTGGTTATCGGAAGAGTGGGCGGGGCGGGGGAGCGAGCAGCCAGATGCCCGGCGTTCAATAGTCACGCGCCCAACCGTCCAAACTGTCGTCCGTTAGAACCACCACTACAACAACAACCATCATCTTCATTTTCACACGCGCGTAAAATACACACAGACTTTGTACACCCTTCATTCGGTCTCGCTGTAAGGGCGCAACCGCAATTTGGTCGAATATAATGGAAAAAAAACTAAAGGAGTTATTAGCTTCACTGCTAACAGCCCCACTGACCGTTAGGCGTGTCTCTTTCTTTACCACATCCCACCCGTTAACGTCACGAGGAACGTCGCCGAGCGGCGCTTCAACCAATCAGAGCGTCGCGGGGTGAGGCCAGCGGCTGAGGGGCGGGGCCTGACCGCGCGACCTTGCGGACAGCTATCTGTCAGACAGACGGCAGGAGCGGCGGCGGAGGCGGGTCAGAGGGGTCGTTTTCTGATGTCAGGATCATGCAGCCGGAGCAGCCCCCGACTCCGCAGCACGGCAAGTCGCAACTGAACGCCGCGGGAGATGGCTGTAGTGTCGGGTCGGAGCCTGCGGCGGGAGAGGACGGTCAGTATCCACTCGGGGCGATCACCACTTCGTGAGCTGTTCCTGGGTGCAGACATCTCCGGTGGGGATTTGTTACAGTCAAAACATTGGGTGGTGTCTGTCTGTCTGTCTATGCATCACAAATTTGATTTAGGCTTGTAATATTTTCCACGAAAAATGTGTCTGCCAGATTTTTGCAATTCAGTTTGCAAAAGTAAACAGCATTGGATGCTTTTATGCCAGGTTGTAGGTGTGGTATGCTTTAAATAGCCTTTTGCGCATAATGTCTTGTTATGCATTTCAAATTATATTTTTTACTTTAACGTCAGATACCAAAACAGCATTTTTTTTTCTGATTTCCAACATCCGCAGTTTTTTTTAACATTACACATCGCTAAAAGTCAAACCGTAAATTGCCCGGTTGATCTAAATTAACTATATCGGTGATTTTACACGCAGCGCTATCAGTTTATGAAATTAGATTAGATTAGATTCCCTACAGTGTGGAAACAGATCGTTCAGCCCAAACGTCCACACCGACCCTCTGAAGAGTAACCCACCCAGACCCATTTCCCTCTGACTAATGTACCTAACACTATGGGCAATTTAGCATGATGTAGGTTTGCACAAAATTATTTTGATCTCATTGTATTTGATACATTTGTAATGACTGAAAATTCTGCTATTTGGTTTGCACCAAACTGAGTTAAAATCCAGAAACTATAAACATCCTTTGTGAAAATGCACAACAGTTAGGCATAGATCTGCAAAGTAAGAACACAGGTTAAAAACAATGACTGCAGATGCTGGAAACCAGATTCTGGATTAGAGTGGTGCTGGAAAAGCACAGCAGTTCAGACAGCATCCAAGGAGCAGGAAAATCAACATTTCGGCAAAAGACCTTCATCAGGAATTCTAATAGCAGATGAGAGGACTGATGATGGTAGATGTGAAGTCTGTTACTTTTTTTTTCTTTCCTTTTAAAAAAGACATAAGTTTGATATTAAAGATCAATTCCTTAAAGCAGTCAAGATAGATCACAAGGAGAGTGCGTTCTGGAAAAGCACAGCAGTTCAGACAGCATCCAAGGAGCAGAAAAATCAACATTTCGGCAAAAGACCTTCGTCAGGAATTCTAATAGCAAATGAGAGGACCGATGATGGTAGATGTGAAGTCTGTTACTTTTTTTCTTTCCTTTTAAAAAAGACATAAGTTTGATATTAAAGATCAATTCCTTAAAGCAGTCAAGATAGATCACAAAGGAGAGTGCATTGTATAGCGTTCAGAGCGGCAACACCGGCATCTCCAAAACATTCTTCTATTCATATATTTTAGGCACAAAATCACACCGAGGCCTTCTAGCTTAAACAAGAGGATTGAGGGATGACCTGATCTATTTATCCTTTCATATTCTTTCAGACCCAAGCAAGGAAGATTTGTATTTATGTTGTGTTTTTACAATCACCAGATGTTGCAAAGTGCTGTACAGCCAACTAATACTTTTGAAATCAAGCCACAGTTATAAAGAATATTTTACAAATGTAGTGGGGATGGTACAACTTGCAAGTATAGGTGGCACTTTAAAATGCAGTAGAACTTGTAAAAGAATGAATACTGGAATCATGCTCAAAATCAGGAAGAAAATACGCATATCTAGGGTGCAGACATATTTTCCAGCTACAGCACTTGTACATATGTTGGCACTTCCATACCTATGAAATACATGAAACTATAATCAAAGTGATAGTTTCATGTATTTCTGGTGTATGAGTAGAAAAAAATTAGTTGAAGTAATTTGTAAATAGTGTCCAGATAAAGATCTATTTATGCAAATTTACAATAGAATCTTGCTTCCCCAGTGTAATGAAACCTACCTTGTATTTCTTCAGAATCTTTAAATAAAACATTCTAAAGCATACCATAGGGGAGGGGGTGAAATATGACACCAAGCTGCAGAAGCAACATTGGGGATAGTATTAACATGTTCAGATAAATGGATTTAGGGAGCATCCTAAAGATGGAAAGGGAGGTAGTGAGACAAGTAAGGAAGGAGGAAATTCCAGAGCATTAGCAACTCGAGGCATGAGCATCAATAGTGGATCAGTAATAATCAGGATGTTCAAGAAGCCAGAATTAGAAATGTGCAGATATTTTATAGGGTTGTAGAGATGGAGGTGATTTGAATTAGGGAGAGCAGTAGAGGAATTTGAAAACAATGATAATAACTGATTAATTTTCTTGCAAAATACAAAGTGAGTGAAAAGTTTGTTATCAGCCTTTTACAATGAAAGGACCGTTTCCCAAAGTGGTTAAAAATAGTAATTGGAAAGGTTTATGGTTAGCTTTGCCTTTTTTTTAAGTTTATAACCATACGTAGCTTTCACCTAATGCGTTTTGTGCCACCACTTTTTACTACAAAACATATAATATGTTTAAAATATAATTAATGAGCTGTTTTAAAAACTTATGGGTGTTGTGATGATATGAGCGACACTATAGCATGAAAACTCTCTTTTGGCCTTCATTTGCAATATGCTTTGAGCAACCAAGCCTTTTGGGTAGGTAAATTAAAAGGCGGAGATGCTGATTTGTACTCATCAGCACATTTTTCTTTCCCTTTTGAGTGACACAGCTTACTAAAGGAAAAGGGACAGAGCTGGAAAAAGATCAAACTTCCCCAAAATAAAGAACCGTGTTGCAGGAAGGCTACTGTTAAGGATGGTTAAAGATGCTAAGAAAGAATTTCAATCTGCTATTTAAGTCATATTTAAGTTCATGCATCATTCATGACTCCTTAGATATAGAAGCAATCCATGTTCAAATGCAACAACATCAGCACAATATCCAGACTTGGGCTGACGCGTCACAAGTAACATTTGTGCCATAGCAATCTAACCACATTCCCTTAACATTCAGTTGCCATCACTGAATCCCTCACTATCTACATCCTTCGGGTTAGCATTGACTAGAAACAGAACTGAACTGGCCACATAAACATTGGGCTCCAAAGGCAGGTCAGATGCTAGAAAAACTGCAGCAAGTAACTCCCCTCCTAGCTCTCCACTTGCTTCAATGGGTTCAGCTCCAACAACATTCAAGAAGCTCGATGCCATCCAAGAAAAAGTAACCCACTTGATTGGCACCACATTGGTAAACATCTACTCCCTCCGCCCAATGACAGTCAGTGGCTGCAGTATGAAATATCTACAAGATACACTGCAAACATTCTGCAGCACCTTTCAAACTCAGACCATTCCCCTCCATTTTGTCCGCCCGGTGAGGAGAGAAGGTGAGGTGAAGTAGGGTTGCCAGGATGGGTAAGGTTTCTTCCCCGCTTAAAAAGGGACTTACCTCAGGATTTGGGCCTCCATTTTGCCAGAGCGGTGAGGAGAGAAGGTGAGGTGAAGCGAGGTCTGCCGGGAAGTTAAGGGCTTAATTTATATTTGGGCAGTGGCTAAACCTGTGATACTACACGTCCTGCCCTCCTCCTCTAAGTGGAAGAAAAATACTTTATAAGGTAAGGCTTTTATTTCTTATCTTTTTTTTCATTTATTTAAGTGCATTGTTTGGTTTTAGTTAGTTCATATAAAGCTAAGCTTACAATGGCAGAGGACCTCAGACCCGTGGCAGGTGCCTCTTGCTTGATATGGGAGCTTAGGAACGTGTCTGACGTTCCTGACTCTTACACTTGCAAGAAGTGTGTCCAGCTGCAGCTCGTGTTTGACCGCATGACGGCTCTTGAGCTGCGGATGGACTCACTGTGGAGCATCCGCGATGCTGAGGAGGTCATGGATAGCAGGTTTAGTGAACTGGTCACACCGCAGGTTAAAATTGCTGAGGGAGACAGTGAATGGCTGACAAAAAGACAGCAAAAAGACTAGGAAGGCAGTGCAGGTGTCCCCTGCAGTCATCTCCCACCAAAACAGGTATACCGTTTTGGATACTGTTGGGGGAGATGGCTCACCAGGAGAGGGAAGCAGTTGTCAAGATCATGGCACGGTGGCAGGCATTGCTATTCAGAAGGGTGGGAAAAAGTTTCATAGGGCCATAATCATAGGGGGTTCTATTGTGAGGGGAGTAGATAGGCCATTCTGTGGCCGGAAATGGGATTCCCTGATGGTATGTTGCCTCCCAGGTGCTCAGGTCAGGGATGTCACTGATCGGCTGCAGAGCATTCTAAAAGGGGAGGGTGAACAGCCAGTTGTCTTTGGTGCATATAGGCACCAACGATACAAGTAGAAAGTGAAATGAGGTCCTGAAAGAAGAATTCAGGGAGCTAGGAGAGAAGTTAAAGAGGAGGACCTCAAAGATAGTGATCTCGGGATGACTACCAGTACCACGTGCTAGCCAGCGTAGAAATGAAAAAATAGTCAGGATAAACACATGGCTTGAGAGATGGCGTGGGAGGGAGGGGTTCAGATTTGTTGGAAATTGGGACCTGTTCTGGGGAAGGTGGGACCATTACAAAATGGACAGTCCACATCTGAACCAGACCGGAACCAATGTCCTTGGGGGAGTTTTTGCTACTGCTGTTGTGGAGGTTTTAAACTAATGTGGCAGGGGACTGGGAATCAGAAGAGAAAACATGTAGGCAGCGAGGTGGAGACTGTAAGAATTATGAAGATAGCATTAATAAAGGGAAGAGTTGGCAGAGAGCAGGTGAACGCAAAAGAACTAGTGGAATGAAATGTATCTACTTTAATGCAAGGAGTATAGTGTGTAAGGCAGATCAACTTAGGGCTTCGATTGGTGTCTGGGAGTATGATATTGCAATCACAGAGATTTGGTTGAAGGAAGGGCATGATGATTGGCAACTAAATATTCCAGGAAACAGACACTTCAGAGAGGACAGGGAGGGTGGGGTGGAGTTGCATTGCTGATCAGGGACGATATCACGGCTGTGCTAAAGAAGGACACTATGGAGGTCTTGGGTAGTGAGGCAATATGGGTGGAGCTGAGAAATAAGAAGGATACAGTTACATTATCGGGGCTCTATTACAGGCCTCCCAACTGTGAGCGTGAGGTAAAAGAACAAATAGGTAAACAGATTATGGAAAGATGTAGAGGCAATAGGGTAGTGGTGATGGGAGATTTTAATTTTCCCAACATTGACTGGGATACTCTTAACGTCAGAGGTCTGGATGGATTAGAATTTGTAAGAAGCGTCCAGGATAGATTTCTAGAGCAGTATGTCAATAGTCCGACGAGGGAAGGGGCCATATTGGACCTGGTACTGGGGAACGAGCCAAGCCAGGTGGTAGAAGTTGCGGTGGGGGATTTCTTTGGGAACAGTGACCACAATTCTGTAAGTTTTAAAATACTCGTAGATAAAGAAGAGAGTGGTGCTAAGGGAAGAGTACTAAACTGGGCCAAGGCCAATTATATCAAAATTAGGCAGGAGCTTGGAAATGTGGATTGGACACGCAGCACACCAGAACTGCAAAAAGAGGAAGAAGAACACCTCCATAATGTATTCGCCAAAAACGGATACCCCTGCAATTTCATCAACAGATGCCTAAGGGAAAGACAATGGAATGAGGACATGCCACAACCCAAAGGACTAGCCACGTTATCAAACATCAAGAACATTTCTGAACTGACAGCCAGACTACTACGACCACTAGGACACATAACAGCACACAAACCAACAGCCACTCTCAGACAACTCATCAGGACAAAGGACCCGATAACCAGCATGAGCAAAACCAACGTAGTGTACAAAATCCCATGCAAGGACTGCACAAAACACTACATAGGACAAACAGGAAGATAGCTAACGATCTGTATCCATGAACACCAACTAGCCACGAAACGACACAACCAGCTATCCTTAGTAGCCACACACGCAGATGACAAGCAACATGAGTTCGACTGGGACAGCACTACTATTATAGGACAAGCCAAACAGAGAACAGCCAGGGAATTCCTAGAGGCATGGCACTCATCCACAGATTCTATCAACAAACACATCGACCTGGACCCAATATACCGACGACTGCAGCGGACAGCTGGAACTGACAACCAGAAGCGGCAGAGACAAACCATTATAAATGCCGGAGGAAACAACACAGAAGCGCTTCACAGGAGGCTCCCAAGCACTGAGGATGTCACCTAGACAGGGGACGAAACGTCTGCAACACAAATTCCCAGCTCGGCGAACAGAACCACAACAATGAGCAGCCGAGCTACAAATCTTCTCTCAAACTTTCAACACACCTATTTGAAGGAAGTCCACATTTGAGATGTGGGAGGCTTTCAAATATAGGTTAAAGATAGTGCAGGATAGGCATGTCACGTTGAAGGCAAAGGATAGGAAGGGCAAGATTCGTGAACTGTAGATGACAGGAGAAATTGTACGATGAGCCAAGAGGAAAAGGGAAGCATACATAAGGTCTAGGCAGCTAAGAACAGAACGGGCCTGGAAGAATATCAGAAGAGTAGGACAAGTCTTAAACAAGGAATCAAGCAGGCTAAAAGGGGTCATGAAATAGCTTTAGCAAGCAGAATTAAGGAGAATCCCAAAGCATTTTATTCTTATATAAGAAGCAAGCTGGATAACTAGAGAAAGGATTGGTCCACTAAAGAATAATGAAGGAAGGCTGTGAGTCGAACCTGAGAGAATGGGTGAGATTCTGAATGATTACTTTGCATCAGTGTTCACTGAGAGGAGCGTGATGAATGTTGAGATTAGAGATAGAAGTGACCAAGTTGATAGATGAAGCTAGGGCTATTGATGTCATATGCATGGACTTTAGTAAGGCGTTTGATAAGGTTCTCAATGGTAGACTAATGGAGAAAGTGAAGTCGCATGGTGTGCAGGGTGTTCTAGCTAGGTGGATAAAGAACTGGTTGAGCAACAGGAGACAGAGTAGTAGTTGAAGGGAGTTTCTTGAAATGGAGAAAGGTGACCAGTGGTGTTCCACAGGGTCAGTGTTGGAGCCACTATTGTTTGTAATATACATAAATGATCTAGAAGAGGGCACTGTTGGTATGATCAGCAAGTTTGCAGATGACACGAAGATTGGTGGAGTATCAGAAAGCATAAGGAACTGCCAGAGAATACAGGAGGATGTAGATAGATTGGAGAATTGGTGGAAAAGTGGCAGATGGTTTTCATTCCAGAGAGATGAGGTGATGCATTTGGCAAGACTAATTCTAGAGCGAATTATACAATGAATGGAAGAGCCTTGGGAAAAGTTGATGGGCAGAGAGATCTGGGAGTGCAGGTCCATTGTACTCTGAAGAGAAAGTGAGGTCTGCAGATGCTGGAGATCAGAGCTGGAAATGTGTTGCTGGAAAAGCGCAGCAGGTCAGGCAGCATCCAGGGAACAGGAGAATCGACGTTTCGGGCATAAGCCCTTCTTCAGGAATGGGGAAAGTTTGTCCAGCAGGCTAAGATAAAAGGTAGGGAGGAGGGACTTGGGGGAGGGGCGTCGGAAATGTGATAGGTGGAAAGAGGTCAAGGTGAGGGTGAAAGGTCAGACTGGGGTGGGGGC